>NW_022262903.1:75000-114383 GCF_002021735.2 Oncorhynchus kisutch | reverse complement strand
AAACAGATATGGGTTGGGTAAGAGCTGAGTAGAAAACAGATCTGGTTGGGTTAAGAGCTGAGTAGAAACAGATATGGGTTGGGTTTAAGGGAGCTGAGTAGAAACAGATATGGGTTGAGTTTAAGAGCTGAGTAGAAAACAGATATGGGTTGGGTTCCGGGTCGCACCCGATATGGTTGGGTTTAAGAGCTGAGTAGAAACGATATGGGTTGGGTTAAGAGCTGAGTAGAAACAGATCTGGGTTGGGTTAAGAGCCTGAGTAGAAACAGATATGGGTGGGTTAAGAGCTGAGTAGAAACAGATATGGGTTGGGTTAAGAGCTGAGTAGAAACAGATATGGGTTGGGTTAAGAGCTGAGTAGAAACAGATACTGGGTTGGGTTAAGAGCTGAGTAGAAACAGATATGGTTGGGTTAAGAGCTGAGTAGAAACAGATATGGGTTGGTGGTTAAGGAGCTGAGTAGAAACAGATATGGGTTGGGTTAAGAGCTGATGGTAGAAAAAAGATATGGGTTGGGTTAAGAGATGAGTAGAAACAGTATGGGTTGGGTTAAGAGCTGAGTAGAAACAGATATGGGTTGGTTAGAGCTGAGTAGAACAGGAATCTGGGTTGGGTTAAGCAGATGAGTAGAAACAGATATGGGTTGTGTTGAGAGCTGAGTAGAGAAACAGATATGGGTGGTTTAAGGCTGAGTTAGAAACGATCTGGGTGGTTACTGGGTTAAGAGATGAGTAGAACAGAATGGGTTGGGTTTTAAGAGCTGAGTAGAACAGAATATTGGTTGGTAAGACTGAGGAAGAAAACAGATTATGGGTGGGTTTTGGGTTTAGAGATGAGTAGAAACAATTCTGGTTGGGTTAAGAGCTGAGTCGAAACAGATCTGGGTGAGGTTTAGAGCTGAGTGAAACAGATATGGGTTGGTTAAGAGCTGAGTAGAAAACAGATAGGGGTTGGGGTTAAGAGCTGAGTAGAAACAGATATGGGTTGGGTTAAGAGCTGAGTAGAAACAGAACTGGGTTGGGTTAAGAGCTGAGTAGAAACAGATCTGGGTTGGGTTGAGTAAACTTGCTCAATAAAAATACAGCATTGAATGTGTTTTGTTAAAATGTGCGCCAGTAACCCAGTGTGTGTGTGTGTTGTGTGTGTGTGTGTGTGTGTGTGTGTGTGTAGCTGCTTGTCGTCTGTCTAGTTGTACACCTCGTTCAGCAGTCTACACCCTTTGGTGGTATCCCTTTTTGTCATCATTAGTGAATGAAAGTATTCAAGTGATTTCATGCCCCACTCTTTGATCACAAGATGTCAAACACTCACCTAACTAAACAGTGAAATGTCAAGGGCATAATGGTTTTGAGTTAAACACTACATCTGGATGATCCTACTATAGCCTCAGATAATCTACACCTGTCAGGAGATCTACAATACAATATGCTGCCAGTGGCAATGAATAGATTATTGACTTACAGTATACAAAAGTGTACAAGTACACCCTCTGGACAGGACACTAGTCCAGCTCCTGTTTCAGTAGCATGAGGTAGCTTGATATACAAGTACACCCTCTGGACAGGACGCTAGTCCAGCTCCTGTTTCAGTAGCATGAGGCAGCTTGATGTACAAGTACACATGGTCAGTTTGTCATGACTGGGCATTCCTGCCATAATGGCATCATCTTCTGGGCTGCTGAGACAAGAATTACATCATGACATAATGTCCATGCCATCGCATCACACCGATGGCTTGGACTAGGAGGAAGAGGGAGTGGTGTGTGTGTGTGTGTGGTAGAGCTCTTGGCTGCCACTGCGGCAACGTCTCCTCTTGGCACTGCCTGAGGGACTATAGGGTAAACCTGGAGGTTAAACTAAATACTCTCTCACTGCAGTGGAGAAAGGGCAGGCTGTCTGTGATGAATAAGCCTTCTGTTTGACTACCTGAGTGAAGGGGGATGAGAGGGAGAAAGAGGGGGATGGGGTAGGCATACTCTGTACATATGGGTAGTTGCCATTTGGCCAAAACGAATGTGGAAAAGTATTTTTTTCTAAAATTAAAGTTAAATAAACCAACTCAGCAAATAAAGAAACGTCCTCCCACTGTCAACTGCGTTTATTTTCAGCAAACTTAACATGTGTAAATATTTGTATGAACATAACAAGATTCAGCAACTGAGACATAAACTGAACAAGTTCCACAGACCTGTGACGAACAGAAATGGAATAATGTGTCCCTGGACAAAGGGGGGGTCAAAATAAATCAAAAGTAACTGTCAGTATCTGGCGTCAGTACCAGCTGCATTAAGTACTGCAGTGCATCTCCTCCTCAGGGACTGCACAGATTTGCCAGTTTTTGCTGTGAGATGTTACCCCACTCTTCCACCAAGGCACCTGCAAGTTCCTGGACAATTCTGTGGGGAATGGCCCTATCCCTCACCCTTCGATCCAACAGGTCCCAGACGTGCTCAATGGGATTGAGATCCGGGCTCTTCACTGGCCATGGTAGAACACTGACATTCCTGTCTTGCAGGAAATCACACACAGAACGAGCAGTATGGCTGGTGGTATTGTCATGCTGAAGGGTCATGTCAGGATGAGCCTGCAAGAAGGGTACCACATGAGGGAGGAGGATGTGTTCCCTGTAATGCACAGCGTTGAGATTGCCTGCAATGACAAACAAGCTCAGTCCGATGATGCTGTGACACACCGCCCCAGGCAATGACGGACCCTCCACCTCCAAATCGATCCCGCTCCAGAGTACAGGCCTTGGTGTAATTCTCATTCCTTTGACGATAAACGCGAATCTGACCATCACCCCTGGTGAGACAAAACCGCGACTCGTCAGTGAAGAGCACTTTTTGCCAGTCCTGCCTTACAACAGGCCTACAAGCCCTCAGTCCAGCCTCTCTCAGCCTATTGCGGACAGTCTGAGCACTGATGGAGGGATTGTGTGTTCCTGGTGTAACTCGGGCAGTTGATGTTACCATCCTGTACCTGTCCCGCAGGTGTGATGTTCCGATGACCGATCCTGTGCAGGTGTTGTTACACGTGGTCTGCCACTGCGATGAAGATCAGCTGTCCGTCCTGTCTCCCTGTAGCGTTGTCTTAGGCATCTCACAGTACGGATATTGCAATGTATTGCCCTGGTCACATCTGCAGTCTTCATGCCTCCTTGCAGCACGCCTAAGGCATGTTCACGCAGATGAGCAGGGACCCTGGGCATCTTTCTTTTGGTGTTTTTCAGAGTCAGTAGAAATGCCTCTTTAGTGTCCTAAGTTTTCATATCTGTGACCTTAATTGCCCACCTTCCCTAAGCTGTTAGTGTCTTAACGACCATTCCACAGGTGCATGTTAATTTATTGTTTATGGTTCATTGAAACACTGTTTAAACTCTTTACAATGAAGATCTGTGAAGTTATTTGGATTTTTACGAATTATCTTTGAAGACAGGGTCCTGAAAAAGGGACGTTTCTTTTTTTTGCCGAGTTTAGTTGTCTAAATAATTCTAAATGTTCTGCCACCTCCGACTACCATTTCCTGCATTAGAACCTTGAATTTGTCTTCTGATGTGATGTCATAATCTATGGTAATATAGGGCTAAAGGTTTCATGATCCTAAAATAGACAAGACAGTTATTTGACTTATTATTCGTTACTTATGTTTTCAAATCGGTATTCATATTCTGGAAATACTTTTGAAAAACACAGTTTACTTGTGTAATGATGGGAACCAAGCGTCTCTCGATTCTCATTTTGAGGAACATTCAGTCATTTGACAAACATTCAGATTGTGTATATTATGATGATGTTACCTGCCTCATGCTTAACAATAATTTTTACATTTTGTTCAAGACATCACCTTTTTTCCCTTCACCGCATAGGACAGTATGTCACCCCATTGGACAGTATGTCACCCCATTGGACAGTATGTCACCCCATAGGACAGTATGTCACCCCATAGGACAGTATGTCACCCCATAGGACAAAACACAACAGGAAGTCAAATTTAACGTTCAACATAATTAATGACACTTTCAGAAGGTTTCTGACCACTGTGAAATGCAACTTCTACACAAGTAATAGATCATTAAATAATAAAACATGTACTCATTCCAACTGAAGGGCCTCGTCCTGTATTGTTATTTTTCGTCACTACCTCCCCGAGTCAGAGTGGGTAATTTGCCCGCCCGCTTCCTTCCTGGATGTGGTAGCTGTTTCTTAGGCTCCCTCCCTGGAATCTAACCCAGATTCCCTATCGCCATGGTAGGCAAAGAAAGTACCATTGAAAGTTGATAGGGCAGACATTCAAATTAGACGTCAAAGTTATAGTCACCAAAAGTGTTTGTGGTTCCCGAGAGTACCCTGCATGGGTCTGAATAAGTGCTCGCATCCCCAAAGGTCAGCACCCGTTGACGTTTATTATCTCTATAACTGCTGCAGTCATCCAAGTAACGTTTGAGCAATCAAAGGAACCCTAACTGATTTAATGACCCATTTGACATTTCACTTTACCGGCTGTGTGTACTAAGACTTGCACGGCTTAATCTTTGAGACAAGACTGACAGGTTGACTCAGGTAGACCCCCACAACATGGTGGTGTAGCTGGCCAAGCAGTGAGGCGCAGTCCTCTAGTGATGGAGGAGACCCAAGCACGCCCGTGTGGACCCAGTGGGAGGCCCCGAAGCCGTGAGAGCCGAGGCACCGCTCAGGAGTGTTCTGCTGGAGTTGTTTATATATATGTATGTGTGTGTGTGTGTGTGTGTGTGAGTGAATGTCTAAGCTGTTACCCCAGGGGGCTAGTTACCATATCTGTTTCTACTCAGCTCCTAAGGACAACAGACCACCACACAGCCTCAGACTGAACTAACCGTCGGCTACATACACAGTGGCTCCAAGAAAGTGTCTCCTTTTCAAGACAAGCCATGATAGATAGACTTGAACCAAGTTACACAGTAATAAACACACATTAGCCCATGAACATTTCTTTTAGTTTGGCACTGAAAACAAAACATTTCCTAACATTTGTTAACAGAAAACAGACTTGTTTTCAATTGATTGCTGCTAAGGTTGATGGCTCAATTCTGACGCACTTTTGAAGATCGGACCGCTCAAACTATATTTGACGAGACTCCTCGTTGTTCATTTACATTTTCCTGTTGTCTCTCTCGTATGACGTGCTCAGACTTTTTGAAGTTAATCTGGATGAAAACACTGACACCATGGTTACGATAGTAACAGTCAGAGCCCCATCCTTACCCATAGGGTGGTAACTGTCAAGACTGCAACAAGCAAGGCCAACATAGCCACTCCTTATTCAAACTCATATAACTTTGCCTGGGCTTGTTGAGTTATGCAATAGCCATTTCTGATTGATGGCATCATTGTATCTTAAGAGGTCTTATCAGCCATTCAATTCTTTGTTTACCCTGGAATTTAGCTATAATTTGAAACATTTATAACACGATGTAAAGAGTTAAACTGCTAAATCTAGTTACATTTTTCATTAATGGAGGCCAAGCCTCTCCCATTGTTACAGTATCTACTGTTTTACTCTTAAAAGTCATAGATCAAGTTGTCTTACCCACTGTACCAAAACAGCCTGTGATTCTAGTTTAAAATTAAACTTTTTACATTTATTTCGTCATTTTTGGTCTAATTTCTCTTGACTATTTACTGACCGTAAGCATTGAGACAGGGGAGTTATAGTTTACTAGCTATAGATTAGAGCTCTCTATAGATATGATGTATTAGCTGCTTGTCCTGTTTTAGTGCTACCATTTAGGGAGTTATCAGTCTTCCTCCTCACACTCTACCGTCTGTGTTGACTCCATCCCCTCACTCTGGTCTATTTTGGGTCCGTAACCCGTCAGGCATTCTAAGCAGCCACCCAAGCCGCGTAGGCTATGCCAGGTGGAGAACGCTGCATCGTGGATGTTTGTGGCGAGGAATTGCACCAGGGTCACTCAAAATGAATGGTCCCTCAGTGTTTCCCCTGTATGCATTTAGCAGAAACACACCGCCGCTGCTAAATCGAAGCCGCCACCGCAACAAAATAAATGTATTTATAGATAGTGCCTTCGGAATGTATTCAGACCCCTTTACTTTACAGACATATTCAAAAATGGATTACATTTGATTGAAATTGAAGCATATATATTTATAACAGAAATATTACATTTACATAAGTATTCAGACCCTTTACTCAGTACTTTGTTGGAGCACCTTTGGCAGCGATTACAGCCTTGTCTTCTTGGGTTTGATGCTACAAACTTGGCACACCTGTATTTGGGGTGTTGCTCCCATTCTTCTCTGCAGATCCTCTCAAGCTCTGTCAGGTTGGACGGGGAGCGTTGCTCCAAAGCTATTTTCAGGTTACTCCAGAGATGTTCAAGTCCGGGCTCTGTCTAGGACACTCAAGGACATTCAGAGACTTGTCCCGATGCCACTCCTGTGTGCTTAGGGTCGTTGTCCTTTTGGAAGGTCAACCTTCACCCCAGTCTGAGGTCCTGAGTGCTCTGTAGCAGGTTGTCATCAAGGATATCTCTGTACTTTGCTCTGTTCATCTGTGCCTCGAACCTAACTAGTCTCCCAGTCCCTGCCGCTGAAAAACATTCCCACAGCATGATGCTGGCACCATAATGCTTAACCTGGCAACATCCCTACCATGTTCTCCAGACATGACGTTGATATTCAGGCCAAAGAGTTCAATCTTGGTTTCATCAGACCAGAGAATATTGTTTTTCATGGTATAAGTTTTTAGGTGCCTTTTGGCAAACTCCAAGCAGGCTGTCATGTGCATTTTACTGAGGAGTGGCTTCTTTCTTGCCACTCTACCATAAAGGCCTGATTGGTGGAGTGCTACAGAGATGGTTGTACTTCTGGAAGGTTCTCCCATCTCCACAGAGTAACTCAAGAGCTCTGTCAGAGTGACCATCGGGTTCTTGTTCACCTCCCTGACCAAGGCCCTTCTCCCCTAATTGCTCAGTTTGGCCGGGCGTCCAGCTCTAGGAAGAGTCTTTGTGGTTTCAAACTTCCATTTAAGAATGATGGAAGCCATGTGTTCTTGGGGACCTTCAATGCTGCAGAAATGTCTTGGTACCCTTCCCCAGATCTGTGCCTTGACACAATCCTGTCTCTGAGCTCTACGAACAATTCCTTCGACCTCATGGCTTGGTTTTTGCTCTGGCGTGCACTGTCAACTGAGGGACCTAATATAGACAGGTGTGTGCCTTTCAAAATCATGTCCAATCAATATAATTTACCACAAGAGGGCTCCAATCAAGTTGTAGAAACATCTCAAGGATGATCAATGCAAACAGGATGCAACTGAGCTCAATTTCGAGTCTTAAAGCAAGGGTCTGAATACTTATGTATATTTTTTGTTTTAATACATTTCGAAAACTATTTTCGCTTTGTCATCATGCAGTATTGTGTGTAGATTGCTGAGGGAATTGTTTTATTGAATCCAATTTAGATAAAGGCTGTAACGTAAAAAGTCAAGGGGTCTGAATACTTTTCGTTGGCACTGTATATTTGATTTATAATGTAGATGTGTGCCCCAGGAAAACCCTATTCCCTGCCCCGCTAACTCTGCCACCACTGCTGAAAGAAATCCTAGGGGAAACACTGGTACTCGCATTTTGTAGTACATTCCAAATAGTCCAGCTGTTTGTTTACCTACACCTGAGTTTAGTTCCATTACGTTTAGGCTGGAGGGGCACAAAATGGCAACCGTCTTTCTTTGACCGCTTCCTCTGGGTTCAGTCTCACTGGCAGGTTAATGGCGTCTCATAAAAACCTGATACGGTGCAATCACGTTAGGTGGGTCCGGTGTAGACCCAACATGCCTGTTAGGGTGGTATGTTGCGTCTCTCTGACTCCCTCGCTCACTGGCAGAGCACTGAGACATCCGATATAGCTGCTCACTTAGTTCGGTCATGTTTCACTCACACAAAGACTGTAATTTTATTCCGATCTCCAAACTAAACTTGCGTACTACTTAGTATACAGTGATGTGTTGGCTAGGCAGGCAAGATGAAATACTGGTGCACTTTCAGCGGGCGAACGGTGTGGAACTTTGCAGATAGAAATGTCATGTATAGAGTTGATGTGATATAAACGCAACACGTAAAGTGTTGGTCCCATGTTTCACGAGCTGAAATAAAGTACGCCCAAAATGTTCCATACGCACAAGATGCTTATTTCTCTAAAATGTTGTGCTCCAATGTGTTTACATCCCTGTTAGTGAGCATTTCACCTTTGCCAAGATAATTCATCCACCTGACAGGTGTGGTATCTCAAGAAGCTGATTAAACATGATCATTACGCAGGTGCACTTTGCGCTGGGGACAATAAAATGTGCAGTTTTGTCACACGACACAATGCCACAGATGTCTCAAGTTTTGAGGGAGCGTGGAATTGACATGCTGACTGCAGGAATGTCCACCAGAGCGGTTGCAGTACGTCCAACAGGCCTCTCAACCACAGACCAGGTGTAACCACGCCAGCCCAGGACCTCCAAGTCTGGCTTCTTCACCTGTGGGATCATCTGAGACCAGCCACCCGGACAGCTGATGAAACTGAGAAGCATTTCTGTCTGTAATAAAACTCTTTTGTGGGGAAAAACTCATTCTGATTGGCTGTGCCCATACCCAGTCATGTGAAATCCATAGATTCGGGCCTGATATTCATTTCAATTGACTGATTTCCGTATATGAACTGTAACTCGTTGAAATTGTTGAATATTTTTTTTCAGTATACATGCCAGAGAGGCATGAATTTCCTTCGTACTGTATTTCTATCTAAACGTTCCACAACGTTGTGGTCTGTTGAGGGGGAGATGGACTGTTATGACCCACCTGCGAGCTATTTGTTTAGTCTGATAGTCTGCCTCGGTTGAAGCTAACAGCTGAGCTATGTGAGGACTCTGAATGACTCCAGAGGGAATAGATGTCACAGCCTCCCCAGGCGGTCTGGAATACCCCCTCTAACCACTAGGCCTAATGCTTGCTGGGTGGCTTCTCGAGCACTTAGCTTAAATGTTTACACCACCACATAATTGAGAATGTGGTCTAATGGCTCAGTGTGGTTGGTGGTGAATGGTAGATGTTGCATTTGTGTAGTCTAAATACCTACTTAAAATACCATTGTCTACCTTTTCACCATATAGCCTTATTGTATGCCTCATTCAGACCCCTTCCCTTTTCCACATTTTTTTAAACGTTACAGCCTTATAATACAATTGATATAATTTACTTTTTTTACCTCATGACAAACCAAAACAGGTTTTTAGTTTTTTTTTGCAAATTTATAAAAAAGAATAAACAGAAATACCTTATTTGCATATGTATTCAGACCCTTTACTATTGGATGTGAAATTGAGCTCAGTTGCATCCTGTTTGCATTGATCATCCTTAAGATGTTTCTACAACTTGATTGGAGTCCACTTGTGGTAAATTATATTGATTGGACATGATTTTGAAAGGCACACACCTGTCTATATAAGGTCCCTCATTTGACAGTGCATGTCAGAGCAAAAACCAAGCCATAAGGTCGAAGGAATTGTCTGTAGAGCTCAGAGACAGGATTGTGTCAAGGCATAGATCTGGGGAAGGGTTCCAAAACATTTCTGCAGCATTGAAGGTCCCCAAGAACACATTGGCCTCCATCATTCTTAAATGGAAGTTTGGAACCACAAAGACTCTCCCTAGAGCTGGCTGCCAGGCCAAACTGAGCAATCAGGGGAGAATGGGCTTGGTCAGGGAGGTGGCCAAGAACCCGATGGTCACTCTGACAGAGCTCCAGAAGTACAACCATCTCTGCAGCACTCCACCAATCAGGCCTTTATGGTAGAGTGGCCAGGTGGAAGCCACTCCTCAGTAAAAGGCACTTGACAGCCCTTTGGAGATTGCCAAAAGGCATCTAAAGGACTCTCAGACCTTCAGAAACAAGACCAATATTGAACTCTTTGGCCTGAATGCCAAGCGTCATGTCTGGAGGAACCCTTGCACCATCCCTACGTTGCGAAATGGTGGGTGTAGCATCATGCTGTGGGGATGTTTTTCAGCGGCAGGTACTGGGAGACTAGTCAGGATCGAGGGAAAGATGACCGGAGCAAAGCACAGAGAGATCCTTGATGGATACCTGCTCCAGAGCGCTCAGGACCTCAGACTGGGGAAAAGGTTCACCTTCCAACATTACAATGACCCTAAGCACACAGCCAAGACGACACAGGGTTGGCTTTGGGACAAGTCTATGAATATCCATGAATGGTCCAGCCAGAGCCCGGACTTGAACCCTCTAGAGAGACCTGAAAATAGCTGTGCAGCGACACTCCCCATCCAACCTGAAAGAGCTTGAGAGGATCTGCAGTGAAGAAAGGGAGAAACTCCCCAAATACAGTTTTGCCAAGCTTGTAGCGTCATACCCAAGAACACTCGAGGTTGTAATCACTGCCAAAGGTGCTTCAACAAAGTACTGAGTAAATGGTCTGAATACTGATGTAAATGTGGTATTTCTGTTTTTTATTTTGAATACATAAGCAAACATTTCTAAAAACCTGTTTTTGCTTTGTCATTATGTGTTTATTTTTGGGTAGATTAATGAGAAGAAAAAAAAACATTGAATGAATTTTAGAATAAGGCTGTAACGTAACAAAATATGGAAAAAGTCACGGGGTATAAATAGTTTCTGAATACACTGTATGTTACAAGTCTAAATAGTTACAGAATACTGACCTATTTCTTCTGTTTAGCTCCTTGTGGAGCAAGGGGCCTCCCAGGTCTAAATGATGGTTCTGGGTCTTTAGGCCAGCCGGGCTGAGGGCCCCTTAGTCCCCAAAGAGGTCCTGAGCTCTGGTGGCCTGACAGGGGCAGCCTGGGAAAAAATGTGTTCCCTTGTCGAGGAGGGTAAGTGCCGGCTGAGTGGTGCATTATAAGTTGACTGTGTGTGTGGTCCTAGTATTGAAATATGTATTTCAAACAAGATTAGGCAGATTTGAAGTAGCTGGCTGTGATGTTTTGCAGTCCAGATTTCAAATACATGATGTATTTAATTTGTGTGCTCCTGTTTAGTACATTTAGTCTACCACTTCCCAAGTCATTGCTTTCATCAAAACATTTAGTCCACCAGTGGTTATTTATACTGGTCTTCACTTGATGTACTTGTCCTGTTGACCAGCCCATAGACCCTGTCCTGTTGACCAGCCCATAGACCCTGTCCTGTTGACCAGCCCATAAGACCATGTCCTGTTGACCAGCCCATAAGACCATGTCCTGTTGACCAGCCCATAGACCCTGTCCTGTTGACCAGCCCATAGACCCTGTCCTGTTGACCAGCCCATAGACCCTGTCCTGTTGACCAGCCCATAGACCCTGTCCTGTTGACCAGCCCATAGACCCTGTCCTGTTGACCAGCCCATAGACCCTGTCCTGTTGACCAGCCCATAGACCCTGTCCTGTTGACCAGCCCATAGACCCTGTCCTGTTGACCAGCCCATAGACCCTGTCCTGTTGACCAGCCCATAAGACCATGTCCTGTTGACCAGCACATAGACCCTGTTGACCAGCCCATAGACCCTGTTGACCAGCCCACATACCCTGTCCTGTTGACCAGCCCACAGACCCTGTCCTGTTGACCAGCCCACAGACCCTGTTGACCAGCCCACAGACCCTGTCCTGTTGACCAGCCCACAGACCCTGTCCTGTTGACCAGCCCACAGACCCTGTTGACCAGCCCACAGACCCTGTCCTGTTGACCAGCCCACAGACCCTGTCCTGTTGACCAGCCCACAGACCCTGTTGACCAGCCCACAGACCCTGTCCTGTTGACCAGCCCATGTATGAGAGGAGCCAGGAGAGATAAAGGACTAAATCTGTGTGTTATCAGTAACAGCTGGCTCCATGTAGCGTGCGTGCGCGCACACACACACACACACACACACACACACACACACACACACACACACACACACACACACACACACACACACTGTCGGTGTAAAGACACTTATCACTCTTAACTGTGTTCTCAGTCCGACAAGGATTGATTAGAACTTGAATTTTGAGTCTAGTCAACACTGGAATGTTGCAAATGGTTTCTGTTCTGGAACTTTCTGTGCTAGAACTATTTTAGAAAACAACAGAGAAATGTTGTCAATCAAAGATGCAAAGATGGGGAGAGTTCTCAAAGAACTGTGTGAAGTTATTGATGACAAGGAAGTTCATGTCATTTTCACTAGGTTACAAGGAGACACCAACATACAAACACACCCTAGCTCTCTCTGCCTGTCATTTCCATGGATAAGTGAAAGGTTATATGAGGGTTTGCATGCCACCAGGAATCCAGGCTCTCATCCCGGGGAGAAACATTTCCTCAACGTTCATATCATACCAAACAAACATTACCTCAACGTTCATATCATACCAAACAAACATTACCTCAACGTTCATATCATACCAAACAAACATTACCTCAACGTTCATATCATACCAAACAAACATTACCTCAACGTTCATATCATACCAAACAAACATTACCTCAACGTTCATATCATACCAAACAAACATTACCTCAACGTTTCTTCATACGCCTAAACAGTATAGTTACTCTAATCCCCTTGTGTGTTTTCCCTCTGATCTTTTGATTCCATAGCCTTTAACTTTGACCTGAGCTTCAACATAATAAATGCTGGCTTGGCTTTGAATTCTTCAGCATCCTTTTTAATTTAATCAAAATAAATCTGATTATTTTCGACACCGCTATAACCTGCCTGGACTTGAAGAAAATGTATCTGAGAGTAGTGATTATGGTTTGTTTTTTAGCAGTTGCTTCAGAGGCAATGTTTTTCTATATTGACCTGTTATTTAATCAGATAAGTCGTGGAATGATTGGTTGATGATGCCATTCTCCACATAAATATGACAGTTTTCAGGCCTTAGACGTTTCCATCCATTGATCTTTGTGTGAGTGAATTTAAACCACTTGGTCTGTAGCTGCTGCCTGTAGCTGCTGCCTGTAGCTGCTGCCTGTAGCTGCTGCTGCCTGTAGCTGCTGCTGCCTGTAGCTGCTGCTGCCTGTAGCTGCTGCTGCCTGTAGCTGCTGCTGCCTGTAGCTGCTGCTGCCTGTAGCTGCTGCTGCCTGCTCGCCCTGAACGACATGTCGGCTAATTCCCTTCCCACCACTATGTGCTTATTGAAGTGGGAAAGTTCTGGAAGGATTTTCAGTTCTAAGCTGCAACATGTGTGGCGGATGTAGGATGTCCGAACTTCGCTCTGGTCAAACATCTCGTGTTTGTTCATTCCAGACTTAGTTAGATACAGTAGGGTGAAGGAGACCTATTGGGAGAACCCAAAATCTCTCTTTCTTCCTCTAGTTATCCCCCTCTCTCGTTCTCTCTTTCTATCTCCCTTTCTTGTAAAGTCTCTACATTTTCTCCCTGTGGGAAGAATGAGTGTTGGGTGTGTGTTGCTCTTTGCTCGGACAAATCCGCGTGGGCTCTGCTTATTTACATTGTCTCCTTCCTTTTGTGTTCTCTGTGTGTGTTATGCAATCGATTTGCCATTTCGATGGCATCCAATTCCCAGAGACTGTTTTCATTTGAAATGTTGGTGTGATCCAGATATGCAGCAAGGACATTAACAGTGTGTGTGTGTGTGTTCTCATAAGATACCATGGAAGAATTCATTTCTGAAGATATCAAGTGAGTCCGTCGTCATGGAGATGTTTTCCTGAATACAGAGTTGTCTCTTGTCTTCTTTGGAGAGAAAGTCATGGCATTCTGATGGTTTCACTCAGCCTGACAGCGCTGGTTAGGGCAGTGGACATGTCGCCTGCAGCTCTGTCTGTCTGGTCTGGTCTTGTCTTACACTATTCCTCTGATTTTTAAGTAGCGTTAGCTACTAGGGACTAGCTGGTCAGCAGCCCTGTGTATCGGTATGTCACATCTTATAATCTATTTACACGGGACTAGCTGGTCAGCAGCCCTGTGTATCGGTATGTCACATCTTATAATCTATTTACAAGGGACTAGCTGGTCAGCAGCCCTGTGTATCGGCATGTCACATCTTATAATCTATTTACACGGGACTAGCTGGTCAGCAGCCCTGTGTATCGTCATGTCAAATCTTATAATCTATTTACACGGGACTAGCTGGTCAGCAGCCCTGTGTATCGGCATGTCACATCTTATCTATTTACACGGGACTAGCTGGTCAGCAGCCCTGTGTATCGGCATGTCACATCTTATAATCTATTTACACGGGACTAGCTGGTCAGCAGCCCTGTGTATCGGCATGTCACATCTTATAATCTATTTACACGGGACTAGCTGGTCAGCAGCCCTGTGTATCGGCATGTCACATCTTATAATCTATTTACACGGGACTAGCTGGTCAGCAGCCCTGTGTATCGGCATGTCACATCTTATAATCTATTTACACGGGACTAGCTGGTCAGCAGCCCTGTGTATCGGCATGTCATATTGTAATTGTCTGCTGTACTTTCCTTTCCCTCCAGAACCTGGCGCTACTTTTCTGCTGCAGCAGATAAGGGTGGGAGACTTTGGCTGCTAAGCAACAGCAAATTCTGATTTGGCTTGGTGGGAAAAGTCCCCTCCCACTTGGGGGGGGGGGGGGCAGCAATCTGACCAGGTTACCTGCTCTCACACACACACACACACACACACGCATGCATTCCTCTCCAACAGTGTCAACAGAACTGAACTCTCCCCTCCCACTCTAAGTTAGACCTTGAACATGCCTGGCTGTGTGTGCTTTAGGAGGAGGCGTGTGTATGTGTGGGTGCGCACTGTAAGTGTGTGTCGTGGAGAGAGTTGAGGAGAGCTGCTGCTGGCATGAGGTGCTCATGGTAAGGGGGGAAAACACATTCCATGGCTGCCTTACACACACACACACACACACACACACACTACTCGTCCCCGTCTCTCTTTCTCTGAGAAGCTTTGGGGTTAGTTACTGCAGTACTGCCCAGCTTCAGAGCAGAATGGGAGGGGTGGTTCTCCCTCTCTCTCTGAACCTCGTCAGTCTGAGTAGAACACTGATAGTATCGGACACAGCGGGGACAACTCTCCCACCACATTAACTGTGCAGCAGCGTGTGTGTTTGTGTGTTCGTGTGTGTGGTAGCGCTAAAGGGAGAGGGATAAGTGTGTTCCAGGAAAAAGGAGGAGTGTGTAAAAGGAGGAGCAGCACCATTCTGGCTGTGTTTTCTCTCAGTGTACAGAGGGGCTGGATGTCTGGGTAAGTCCTGGCTGGAGCAGCAGTACTTTGTATGATGGAGTTTGTGTGTGTGTGTGTGTGTGAAGGGGATGTAGATAACATGTAAAGATAACTTTGCCTTGACTCTGGGGCATGTTTCAGCCTGGGTATTTGAATAGTATGTTTGAACTGAAACAAGTTGGTCAGTATGTTATTACTAACTGAAACAAGTTAGTCAGTATGTTATTGCTAATTTGACATTTCCATAATTACCTATGTTCCAGTACATTTGACATTTTAGTCATTTAGCAGACACTCCTATCCAGTGCCTTGCTCAAGGGCACATCGACAGATGTTTCACCCAGTCATCTTGGGGATTTGAACTAGGGATCTTTCGGCTACTGGCATGCTCTTAACCGCTAGGCTACCTGACGCCAGTACTGTTATTGTATTTAGCTATACTGTAGTAAGCTATCACTTAATATTTACTCTCTTGTACATAAGAATAATGTGCTTAATTAGCATGTCACCATAAGACTGATTATCAATTGCTTTTAACAGACTGACTGAGCATCAGTTGTTTTAACACACTGACTGAGCATCAGTTGTTTTAACACACTGACTGAGCATCAGTTGTTTTAACACACTGACTGAGCATCAGTTGTTTTAACACACTGACTGAGCATCAGTTGTTTTAACAGATTGACCAGGTCAGTTGTTTTTAATCAGCCTGCCTAGGGGCATGGATTCCATCAGCATGTTTGGTGAATTGTATAAAGTTGTGGTCTGGTCCATATATTAACTATGAGCTCTGTACTGTAGTGATCTGCTCTGTAGGTATCTGGTTTGGCAGCTATCCAGCACCTCTCTCTGACGTTATTAAGAGACTAGATTGATTGTGTGTGTGTGGGGCCGGGACACGCGTCACTGTTACACAGCACAAGGCCATATACACCGGGTCAACACACTTGTTAATGATGTCGCCAGGGGAAAACAGTGTGACGTGCACACACACACCCCTTAACAGTCAGATAGTGTCGCATTCACACACACACTCCAAATACTGTCTACCTCTTAAAACGGTGTTAGATTTCACACACACACACAGCCTGTAGTTGCATTTGTTTCTTTCCGATCCCACAGATACAGCGGTGTTTGTATTCTGTTAGGGCACCATTCTCCTGAAACGTCTCGTCCTTGGTCTGTGAGTGACTAAGCACACTGCTCATTCCTATGGCAACCATTTTTGTTCCGACAGCGTTCTCAGCTAGACCGGGGTGCTGTCCGGGGAATCTAAAGACACAGGATTATGAAGTATCTGACTGCTACATTCCTTGGTGCCGTCTGACTTCCTGATTAGACAGAGCCTGTTGATACCATGTAGATAGAATCTTAAGTATCTAATCATTTTATTGTTACCACAGTCCTAGGGCAGGCAAGATCTATAGCTGTGAGACGCATTAACGATGAATTGACATGATTACCGGCATGTCAGTAATTAACAAGCTCAGGGTGAGTTTTAGTTCAGGCAGGCAGTGGAGCTGCAGAGGGGGGTGTCAATGCAGGGCTTCGAGGTATGGTCTGATATCAGTAGTCATGGTGTCATACAGCAGAAACCAAAGGCCTGACCAAGATGTTTTCTTATGAAGATAAGGTGTGTATTTCAGATAGATCTGCTGTACTGTAGAGGGGGGTGTCAATGCAGGGCTTCGAGGTACGGTCTGATATCAGTAGTCATGGTGTCATACAGCAGAAACCAAAGGCCTGACCAAGATGTTTTCTTATGAAGATAAGGTGTGTATTTCAGATAGATCTGCTGTACTGTAGAGGGGGGTGTCAATGCAGGGCTTCGAGGTACGGTCTGATATCAGTAGTCATGGTGTCATACAGCAGAAACCAAAGGCCTGACCAAGATGTTTTCTTATGAAGATAAGGTGTGTATTTCAGATAGATCTGCTGTACTGTAGAGGGGGGTGTCAATGCAGGGCTTCGAGGTACGGTCTGATATCAGTAGTCATGGTGTGGTGTCGTACAGCAGAAGGTGTGTATTTCAGATAGATCTGCTGTACTGTAGAGGGGGGTGTCAATGCAGGGCTTCGAGGTACGGTCTGATATCAGTAGTCATGGTGTGGTGTCGTACAGCAGAAGGTGTGTATTTCAGATAGATCTGCTGTACTGTAGAGGGGGGTGTCTCTTCTCGGCAAGTAATCAACACGTTGGGTCATTTTTGTTCCGTTTCTGATTTGTTTAAATTATGGGACAGTACAGGTGTTGTGACCAAGCATATGTAACGATTTCTAAGACTGTTGTGAAGTCTGGTAACATTGACGTAAATCAGCCTACAGGAAAGATAAATGCTGACAACTATTGATTGTCCCCATGCACCTTTACTAGGAACATTGACATCTATGGAAAGTCTAAGCTGAAAAATATGAATGGCTTATCCATGAAATGGTTTAAATCAGAGAACGGACCATGTGTTGTAATTTAAAATATGAATGAATACCCCAATACAAAGGAGCTTAGTAGTCTTAGTAGCTTCCGACAGGACGTACTGTGGCTGGAACTGACCAGTGTGACGGGGATTATAGCCCAGGGAGGGGGTGGGGGGAGGAAGAGAGTGAGAGTAAGAGGGAGGGAGAGAGTGGGTGAGGTAGAGATAGTTGTAACACTTTATGGTCCGGCCCCCAGCAGGGAAAGAACATTCCCAACCTCCACGTCTGGAACAGCTGTATCCCGAAGCCCTGACTGACTGACTGCACTCACTGATGGTTAGTGCAAGTGGGGACGCTGTGGAACAAGCTTTAGGGCTGGTACTTATCTCCAGTCAGATTAGTGACAGTGACGGTGAAAGCAAGGTGTCTTTAGCCTTACAAGTGCATGACAACCAACCTGGTAAAGAGGAAACCTAGACTAATCTTCCTGGAATGAGAGGCAGGTTTTCTGTTGAGTCTGTGGAGAGGCATAACAAGAGAGAGAGAGAGAGGCAGTTTTTCTGTGGAGAGGGATAACGAGAGAGAGGCAGGTTTTCTGTGGAGAGGCATAATGAGAGAGAGAGAGGCAGGTTTTCTGTTGAGTCTGTGGAGAGGGATAACGAGAGAGAGAGAGGCAGGTTTTCTGTTGAGTCTGTGGAGAGGCATAACGAGAGAGAGAGAGGCAGGTTTTCTGTTGAGTCTGTGGAGAGGGATAACGAGAGAGAGAGAGGCAGGTTTTCTGTGGAGAGGGATAACGAGAGAGAGGCAGGTTTTCTGTGGAGAGGGATAACGAGAGAGAGAGAGAGAGAGAGGCAGGTTTTCTGTTGAGTCTGTGGAGAGGCATATCGAGAGAGAGGCAGGTTTTCTGTGGAGAGGCATAACGAGAGAGAGAGGCAGGTTTTCTGTTGAGTCTGTGGAGAGGGATAACGAGAGAGAGAGAGGCAGGTTTTCTGTTGAGTCTGTGGAGAGGCATAACGAGAGAGAGAGAGAGAGAGAGAGAGAGGCAGGTTTTCTGTTGAGTCTGTGGAGAGGCATAACGAGAGAGAGGCAGGTTTTCTGTTGAGTCTGTGGAGAGGGATAACGAGAGAGAGAGAGGCAGGTTTTCTGTTGAGTCTGTGGAGAGGGATAACGAGAGAGAGGCAGGTTTTCTGTTGAGTCTGTGGAGAGGCATAACGAGAGAGCGAGAGGCAGGTTTTCTGTTGAGTCTGTGGAGAGGCATAACGAGAGAGAGAGAGAGGCAGGTTTTCTGTTGAGTCTGTGGAGAGGGATAACGAGAGAGAGGCAGGTTTTCTGTTGAGTCTGTGGAGAGGGATAACGAGAGAGAGGCAGGTTTTCTGTTGAGTCTGTGGAGAGGGATAACGAGAGAGAGGCAGGTTTTCTGTTGAGTCTGTGGAGAGGCATAACGAGAGAGAGAGAGGCAGGTTTTCTGTTGAGTCTGTGGAGAGGCATAACGAGAGAGAGAGAGGCAGGTTTTCTGTTGAGTCTGTGGAGAGGCATAACGAGAGAGAGAGAGGCAGGTTTTCTGTTGAGTCTGTGGAGAGGCATAACGAGAGAGAGGCAGGTTTTCTGTTGAGTCTGTTGAGAGGCATAACGAGAGAGAGGCAGGTTTTCTGTTGAGTCTGTGGAGAGGCATAACGAGAGAGAGGCAGGTTTTCTGTTGAGTCTGTGGAGAGGCATAACGAGAGAGAGGCAGGTTTTCTGTTGAGTCTGTGGAGAGGCATAACGAGAGAGAGGCAGGTTTTCTGTTGAGTCTGTGGAGAGGCATAACGAGAGAGAGAGAGAGGCAGGTTTTCTGTTGAGTCTGTGGAGAGGGATAACGAGAGAGAGGCAGGTTTTCTGTTGAGTCTGTGGAGAGGGATAACGAGAGAGAGGCAGGTTTTCTGTTGAGTCTGTGGAGAGGGATAACGAGAGAGAGGCAGGTTTTCTGTTGAGTCTGTGGAGAGGGATAACGAGAGAGAGGCAGGTTTTCTGTGGAGAGGCATAACGAGAGAGAGAGGCAGGTTTTCTGTTGAGTCTGTGGAGAGGGATAACGAGAGAGAGAGAGGCAGGTTTTCTGTTGAGTCTGTGGAGAGGCATAACGAGAGAGAGAGAGAGAGAGAGAGAGGCAGGTTTTCTGTTGAGTCTGTGGAGAGGCATAACGAGAGAGAGGCAGGTTTTCTGTTGAGTCTGTGGAGAGGGATAACGAGAGAGAGAGAGGCAGGTTTTCTGTTGAGTCTGTGGAGAGGCATAACGAGAGAGAGAGAGGCAGGTTTTCTGTTGAGTCTGTGGAGAGGCATAACGAGAGAGAGAGAGGCAGGTTTTCTGTTGAGTCTGCGGAGAGGGATAACGAGAGAGAGAGAGGCAGGTTTTCTGTTGAGTCTGTGGAGAGGGATAACGAGAGAGAGGCAGGTTTTCTGTTGAGTCTGTGGAGAGGCATAACGAGAGAGCGAGAGGCAGGTTTTCTGTTGAGTCTGTGGAGAGGGATAACGAGAGAGAGAGAGGCAGGTTTTCTGTTGAGTCTGTGGAGAGGGATAACGAGAGAGAGGCAGGTTTTCTGTTGAGTCTGTGGAGAGGCATAACGAGAGAGAGAGAGAGGCAGGTTTTCTGTTGAGTCTGTGGAGAGGGATAACGAGAGAGAGGCAGGTTTTCTGTTGAGTCTGTGGAGAGGGATAACGAGAGAGAGGCAGGTTTTCTGTTGAGTCTGTGGAGAGGGATAACGAGAGAGAGGCAGGTTTTCTGTTGAGTCTGTGGAGAGGGATAACGAGAGAGAGGCAGGTTTTCTGTTGAGTCTGTGGAGAGGCATAACGAGAGAGAGAGAGGCAGGTTTTCTGTTGAGTCTGTGGAGAGGCATAACGAGAGAGAGAGAGGCAGGTTTTCTGTTGAGTCTGTGGAGAGGCATAACGAGAGAGAGAGAGGCAGGTTTTCTGTTGAGTCTGTGGAGAGGCATAACGAGAGAGAGGCAGGTTTTCTGTTGAGTCTGTGGAGAGGCATAACGAGAGAGAGGCAGGTTTTCTGTTGAGTCTGTGGAGAGGCATAACGAGAGAGAGGCAGGTTTTCTGTTGAGTCTGTGGAGAGGCATAACGAGAGAGAGGCAGGTTTTCTGTTGAGTCTGTGGAGAGGCATAACGAGAGAGAGGCAGGTTTTCTGTTGAGTCTGTGGAGAGGCATAACGAGAGAGAGAGAGAGGCAGGTTTTCTGTTGAGTCTGTGGAGAGGGATAACGAGAGAGAGGCAGGTTTTCTGTTGAGTCTGTGGAGAGGGATAACGAGAGAGAGGCAGGTTTTCTGTTGAGTCTGTGGAGAGGGATAACGAGAGAGAGGCAGGTTTTCTGTTGAGTCTGTGGAGAGGGATAACGAGAGAGAGGCAGGTTTTCTGTTGAGTCTGTGGAGAGGCATAACGAGAGAGAGAGAGGCAGGTTTTCTGTTGAGTCTGTGGAGAGGCATAACGAGAGAGAGGCAGGTTTTCTGTTGAGTCTGTGGAGAGGCATAACGAGAGAGAGAGAGGCAGGTTTTCTGTTGAGTCTGTGGAGAGGCATAACGAGAGAGAGAGAGAGGCAGGTTTTCTGTTGAGTCTGTGGAGAGGCATAACGAGAGAGAGAGAGAGGCAGGTTTTCTGTTGAGTCTGTGGAGAGGCATAACGAGAGAGAGGCAGGTTTTCTGTTGAGTCTGTGGAGAGGCATAACGAGAGAGAGAGAGAGGCAGGTTTTCTGTTGAGTCTGTGGAGAGGCATAACGAGAGAGAGGCAGGTTTTCTGTTGAGTCTGTGGAGAGGCATAACGAGAGAGAGGCAGGTTTTCTGTTGAGTCTGTGGAGAGGCATAACGAGAGAGAGAGAGGCAGGTTTTCTGTTGAGTCTGTGGAGAGGCATAACGAGAGAGAGAGAGGCAGGTTTTCTGTTGAGTCTGTGGAGAGGCATAACGAGAGAGAGGCAGGTTTTCTGTTGAGTCTGTGGAGAGGCATAACGAGAGAGAGGCAGGTTTTCTGTTGAGTCTGTGGAGAGGCATAACGAGAGAGAGGCAGGTTTTCTGTTGAGTCTGTGGAGAGGCATAACGAGAGAGAGAGAGGCAGGTTTTCTGTTGAGTCTGTGGAGAGGCATAACGAGAGAGAGAGAGGCAGGTTTTCTGTTGAGTCTGTGGAGAGGCATAACGAGAGAGAGGCAGGTTTTCTGTTGAGTCTGTGGAGAGGCATAACGAGAGAGAGGCAGGTTTTCTGTTGAGTCTGTGGAGAGGCATAACGAGAGAGAGGCAGGTTTTCTGTTGAGTCTGTGGAGAGGCATAACGAGAGAGAGAGAGAGGCAGGTTTTCTGTTGAGTCTGTGGAGAGGGATAACGAGAGAGAGGCAGGTTTTCTGTTGAGTCTGTGGAGAGGCATAACGAGAGAGAGGCAGGTTTTCTGTTGAGTCTGTGGAGAGGGATAACGAGAGAGAGGCAGGTTTTCTGTTGAGTCTGTGGAGAGGCATAACGAGAGAGAGGCAGGTTTTCTGTTGAGTCTGTGGAGAGGGATAACGAGAGAGAGAGAGGCAGGTTTTCTGTTGAGTCTGTGGAGAGGCATAACGAGAGAGAGAGAGGCAGGTTTTCTGTTGAGTCTGTGGAGAGGCATAACGAGAGAGAGAGAGGCAGGTTTTCTGTTGAGTCTGTGGAGAGGCATAACGAGAGAGAGAGAGGCAGGTTTTCTGTTGAGTCTGTGGAGAGGGATAACGAGAGAGAGGCAGGTTTTCTGTTGAGTCTGTGGAGAGGGATAACGAGAGAGAGGCAGGTTTTCTGTTGAGTCTGTGGAGAGGGATAACGAGAGAGAGGCAGGTTTTCTGTTGAGTCTGTGGAGAGGCATAACGAGAGAGAGGCAGGTTTTCTGTTGAGTCTGTGGAGAGGCATAACGAGAGAGAGGCAGGTTTTCTGTTGAGTCTGTGGAGAGGCATAACGAGAGAGAGGCAGGTTTTCTGTTGAGTCTGTGGAGAGGCATAACGAGAGAGAGGCAGGTTTTCTGTTGAGTCTGTGGAGAGGCATAACGAGAGAGAGGCAGGTTTTCTGTTGAGTCTGTGGAGAGGCATAACGAGAGAGAGGCAGGTTTTCTGTTGAGTCTGTGGAGAGGCATAACGAGAGAGAGGCAGGTTTTCTGTTGAGTCTGTGGAGAGGCATAACGAGAGAGAGGCAGGTTTTCTGTTGAGTCTGTGGAGAGGGATAACGAGAGAGAGAGAGGCAGGTTTTCTGTTGAGTCTGTGGAGAGGCATAACGAGAGAGAGGCAGGTTTTCTGTTGAGTCTGTGGAGAGGCATAACGAGAGAGAGGCAGGTTTTCTGTTGAGTCTGTGGAGAGGGATAACGAGAGAGAGAGAGGCAGGTTTTCTGTTGAGTCTGTGGAGAGGCATAACGAGAGAGAGGCAGGTTTTCTGTTGAGTCTGTGGAGAGGCATAACGAGAGAGAGGCAGGTTTTCTGTTGAGTCTGTGGAGAGGGATAACGAGAGAGAGGCAGGTTTTCTGTTGAGTCTGTGGAGAGGGATAACGAGAGAGAGGCAGGTTTTCTGTTGAGTCTGTGGAGAGGGATAACGAGAGAGAGGCAGGTTTTCTGTTGAGTCTGTGGAGAGGCATAACGAGAGAGAGGCAGGTTTTCTGTTGAGTCTGTGGAGAGGCATAACGAGAGAGAGGCAGGTTTTCTGTTGAGTCTGTGGAGAGGCATAACGAGAGAGAGGCAGGTTTTCTGTTGAGTCTGTGGAGAGGCATAACGAGAGAGAGGCAGGTTTTCTGTTGAGTCTGTGGAGAGGCATAACGAGAGAGAGGCAGGTTTTCTGTTGAGTCTGTGGAGAGGCATAACGAGAGAGAGGCAGGTTTTCTGTTGAGTCTGTGGAGAGGCATAACGAGAGAGAGGCAGGTTTTCTGTTGAGTCTGTGGAGAGGCATAACGAGAGAGAGGCAGGTTTTCTGTTGAGTCTGTGGAGAGGGATAACGAGAGAGAGGCAGGTTTTCTGTTGAGTCTGTGGAGAGGCATAACGAGAGAGAGGCAGGTTTTCTGTTGAGTCTGTGGAGAGGCATAACGAGAGAGAGGCAGGTTTTCTGTTGAGTCTGTGGAGAGGCATAACGAGAGAGAGGCAGGTTTTCTGTTGAGTCTGTGGAGAGGCATAACGAGAGAGAGGCAGGTTTTCTGTTGAGTCTGTGGAGAGGCATAACGAGAGAGAGGCAGGTTTTCTGTTGAGTCTGTGGAGAGGGATAACGAGAGAGAGGCAGGTTTTCTGTTGAGTCTGTAGAGAGGCATAACGAGAGAGAGGCAGGTTTTCTGTTGAGTCTGTGGAGAGGGATAACGAGAGAGAGGCAGGTTTTCTGTTGAGTCTGTGGAGAGGCATAACGAGAGAGAGGCAGGTTTTCTGTTGAGTCTGTGGAGAGGCATAACGAGAGAGAGGCAGGTTTTCTGTGGAGTCTGTGGAGAGGCATAACGAGAGAGAGGCAGGTTTTCTGTTGAGTCTGTGGAGAGGGATAACGAGAGAGAGAGAGGCAGGTTTTCTGTTGAGTCTGTGGAGAGGCATAACGAGAGAGAGGCAGGTTTTCTGTTGAGTCTGTGGAGAGGCATAACGAGAGAGAGGCAGGTTTTCTGTTGAGTCTGTGGAGAGGGATAACGAGAGAGAGAGAGGCAGGTTTTCTGTTGAGTCTGTGGAGAGGCATAACGAGAGAGAGGCAGGTTTTCTGTTGAGTCTGTGGAGAGGCATAACGAGAGAGAGGCAGGTTTTCTGTTGAGTCTGTGGAGAGGGATAACGAGAGAGAGGCAGGTTTTCTGTTGAGTCTGTGGAGAGGGATAACGAGAGAGAGGCAGGTTTTCTGTTGAGTCTGTGGAGAGGGATAACGAGAGAGAGGCAGGTTTTCTGTTGAGTCTGTGGAGAGGCATAACGAGAGAGAGGCAGGTTTTCTGTTGAGTCTGTGGAGAGGCATAACGAGAGAGAGGCAGGTTTTCTGTTGAGTCTGTGGAGAGGCATAACGAGAGAGAGGCAGGTTTTCTGTTGAGTCTGTGGAGAGGCATAACGAGAGAGAGGCAGGTTTTCTGTTGAGTCTGTGGAGAGGCATAACGAGAGAGAGGCAGGTTTTCTGTTGAGTCTGTGGAGAGGCATAACGAGAGAGAGGCAGGTTTTCTGTTGAGTCTGTGGAGAGGCATAACGAGAGAGAGGCAGGTTTTCTGTTGAGTCTGTGGAGAGGCATAACGAGAGAGAGGCAGGTTTTCTGTTGAGTCTGTGGAGAGGGATAACGAGAGAGAGGCAGGTTTTCTGTTGAGTCTGTGGAGAGGCATAACGAGAGAGAGGCAGGTTTTCTGTTGAGTCTGTGGAGAGGCATAACGAGAGAGAGGCAGGTTTTCTGTTGAGTCTGTGGAGAGGCATAACGAGAGAGAGGCAGGTTTTCTGTTGAGTCTGTGGAGAGGCATAACGAGAGAGAGGCAGGTTTTCTGTTGAGTCTGTGGAGAGGCATAACGAGAGAGAGGCAGGTTTTCTGTTGAGTCTGTGGAGAGGGATAACGAGAGAGAGGCAGGTTTTCTGTTGAGTCTGTGGAGAGGCATAACGAGAGAGAGGCAGGTTTTCTGTTGAGTCTGTGGAGAGGGATAACGAGAGAGAGGCAGGTTTTCTGTTGAGTCTGTGGAGAGGCATAACGAGAGAGAGGCAGGTTTTCTGTTGAGTCTGTGGAGAGGCATAACGAGAGAGAGGCAGGTTTTCTGTGGAGTCTGTGGAGAGGCATAACGAGAGAGAGGCAGGTTTTCTGTTGAGTCTGTGGAGAGGCATAACGAGAGAGAGGCAGGTTTTCTGTTGAGTCTGTGGAGAGGCATAACGAGAGAGAGGCAGGTTTTCTGTTGAGTCTGTGGAGAGGGATAACGAGAGAGAGAGAGGCAGGTTTTCTGTTGAGTCTGTGGAGAGGCATAACGAGAGAGAGGCAGGTTTTCTGTTGAGTCTGTGGAGAGGGATAACGAGAGAGAGGCAGGTTTTCTGTTGAGTCTGTGGAGAGGCATAACGAGAGAGAGGCAGGTTTTCTGTTGAGTCTGTGGAGAGGCATAACGAGAGAGAGGCAGGTTTTCTGTGGAGTCTGTGGAGAGGGATAACGAGAGAGAGGCAGGTTTTCTGTTGAGTCTGTGGAGAGGCATAACGAGAGAGAGAGGCAGGTTTTCTGTTGAGTCTGTGGAGAGGCATAACGAGAGAGAGGCAGGTTTTCTGTTGAGTCTGTGGAGAGGCATAACGAGAGAGAGAGAGAGGCAGGTTTTCTGTGGAGTCTGTGGAGAGGGATAACGAGAGAGAGGCAGGTTTTCTGTTGAGTCTGTGGAGAGGCATAACGAGAGAGAGAGAGGCAGGTTTTCTGTTGAGTCTGTGGAGAGGGATAACGAGAGAGAGGCAGGTTTTCTGTTGAGTCTGTGGAGAGGCATAACGAGAGAGAGGCAGGTTTTCTGTGGAGTCTGTGGAGAGGCATAACGAGAGAGAGGCAGGTTTTCTGTTGAGTCTGTGGAGAGGCATAACGAGAGAGAGGCAGGTTTTCTGTTGAGTCTGTGGAGAGGGATAACGAGAGAGAGGCAGGTTTTCTGTTGAGTCTGTGGAGAGGCATAACGAGAGAGAGGCAGGTTTTCTGTTGAGTCTGTGGAGAGGCATAACGAGAGAGAGGCAGGTTTTCTGTTGAGTCTGTGGAGAGGCATAACGAGAGAGAGGCAGGTTTTCTGTTGAGTCTGTGGAGAGGGATAACGAGAGAGAGGCAGGTTTTCTGTTGAGTCTGTGGAGAGGCATAACGAGAGAGAGGCAGGTTTTCTGTTGAGTCTGTGGAGAGGCATAACGAGAGAGAGGCAGGTTTTCTGTTGAGTCTGTGGAGAGGCATAACGAGAGAGAGAGAGGCAGGTTTTCTGTTGAGTCTGTGGAGAGGCATAACGAGAGAGAGAGAGGCAGGTTTTCTGTTGAGTCTGTGGAGAGGCATAACGAGAGAGAGGCAGGTTTTCTGTTGAGTCTGTGGAGAGGCATAACGAGAGAGAGGCAGGTTTTCTGTTGAGTCTGTGGAGAGGCATAACGAGAGAGAGGCAGGTTTTCTGTTGAGTCTGTGGAGAGGCATAACGAGAGAGAGAGAGGCAGGTTTTCTGTTGAGTCTGTGGAGAGGGATAACGAGAGAGAGGCAGGTTTTCTGTTGAGTCTGTGGAGAGGGATAACGAGAGAGAGGCAGGTTTTCTGTTGAGTCTGTGGAGAGGCATAACGAGAGAGAGGCAGGTTTTCTGTTGAGTCTGTGGAGAGGCATAACGAGAGAGAGGCAGGTTTTCTGTTGAGTCTGTGGAGAGGCATAACGAGAGAGAGAGAGGCAGGTTTTCTGTTGAGTCTGTGGAGAGGCATAACGAGAGAGAGAGAGGCAGGTTTTCTGTTGAGTCTGTGGAGAGGCATAACGAGAGAGAGGCAGGTTTTCTGTTGAGTCTGTGGAGAGGCATAACGAGAGAGAGGCAGGTTTTCTGTTGAGTCTGTGGAGAGGCATAACGAGAGAGAGGCAGGTTTTCTGTTGAGTCTGTGGAGAGGCATAACGAGAGAGAGAGAGGCAGGTTTTCTGTTGAGTCTGTGGAGAGGGATAACGAGAGAGAGGCAGGTTTTCTGTTGAGTCTGTGGAGAGGGATAACGAGAGAGAGGCAGGTTTTCTGTTGAGTCTGTGGAGAGGGATAACGAGAGAGAGGCAGGTTTTCTGTTGAGTCTGTGGAGAGGCATAACGAGAGAGAGGCAGGTTTTCTGTTGAGTCTGTGGAGAGGGATAACGAGAGAGAGGCAGGTTTTCTGTTGAGTCTGTGGAGAGGCATAACGAGAGAGAGGCAGGTTTTCTGTGGAGTCTGTGGAGAGGCATAACGAGAGAGAGGCAGGTTTTCTGTTGAGTCTGTGGAGAGGCATAACGAGAGAGAGGCAGGTTTTCTGTTGAGTCTGTGGAGAGGGATAACGAGAGAGAGGCAGGTTTTCTGTTGAGTCTGTGGAGAGGCATAACGAGAGAGAGGCAGGTTTTCTGTGGAGTCTGTGGAGAGGCATAACGAGAGAGAGGCAGGTTTTCTGTGGAGTCTGTGGAGAGGCATAACGAGAGAGAGGCAGGTTTTCTGTTGAGTCTGTGGAGAGGCATAACGAGAGAGAGGCAGGTTTTCTGTTGAGTCTGTGGAGAGGGATAACGAGAGAGAGGCAGGTTTTCTGTTGAGTCTGTGGAGAGGCATAACGAGAGAGAGGCAGGTTTTCTGTGGAGTCTGTGGAGAGGCATAACGAGAGAGAGGCAGGTTTTCTGTTGAGTCTGTGGAGAGGGATAACGAGAGAGAGGCAGGTTTTCTGTTGAGTCTGTGGAGAGGGATAACGAGAGAGAGGCAGGTTTTCTGTTGAGTCTGTGGAGAGGCATAACGAGAGAGAGGCAGGTTCATAGAGGTTTTGATATTTTTCTGTATTTGTTAACTAATGATTTACTTTCACCTCTTTTATTTTGTTTTTCATTCCATGATCTTCAAAGGATGTTATGCAATAGTTAAGCTTAGATGCTGAAGTAACTGCCAAAGTTTGAGTCTTGGCTCCAACAGGAAGTGATGTTGTTGTTTTGGTCTGATTGCGTATTGTCCAGGAGCCTTGGGAGGTAGGCTGTATCATATGATTTGGACCTATGCTGTGTAACTTTAGCCTGTGTTATACTCTATTTTATTTTTTTGTGTATTTTTCACCCCTTTTTTCTCCCCTATTTCGTGGTATCCAACTGGTTGTAGTTGCAGTCTTGTCTCATCGCTGCAACTCCCGTACGGGCTCAGGAGAGGCGAAGGTCGAGAGCCATGCGTCCTCTGAAACACAACCCAACCAAGCCGCACTGCTTCTTGACACAATGCCCATCCAACCCGGAAGCCAGCCACACCAATGTGTTGGAGGAAACACCGTACACCTGGTGACCGTGTCAGCGTGCACTGCGCCCGGCCCGCCACAGGAGTCGCTAGTGCGCGATGAGACAAGGATATCCCTGCCTGCCAAACCCTCCCTAACCCGGACGATGCCGGGCCAATTGTGCGCCACCCCATGGGTCTCCCAGTCGCGGCCGGCTGCGACAGAGCCTGGACTCGAACCCAGAATCTCTAGTGGCACAGCTAGCACTGCGCCATTCAGGAGGCTTGTTATAGTCTATTATTTAACTGTAACTTTAGCCTGTGTTATAGTCTATTATTGATGGAGGTCAATTGACCAGTCGTTGGTATAGCCATTGATTAAATCTGTGTGTGGAGCATTAAGATCGTCAAGTGTGCTGGAGTTGGTTTTCAATGTACTCCGTTATTGCCATTTGACCAATAGTCAAATTAAACTAATCACGTTAAAGGTTACTTCCTGGTTAGTGAACTCTTGCTCCACTGTAATACCAGTTGTGGATAAAGTGTCAAATTTACATGATTACACTGCAGCAGCCAGGCAGGAAGACCGTGTGTGACCCACAGTCTCATCTCTCTCTAGGTATCTTAGTTCCTTGTTCCAGGGCGAGATGGAGAGAGAGAGACTTGCACCAACATGATCTAATGGGTAGTTTTTAAAACCCTCACTCTCAATCCCTTAACAAACATCATCACTGTCCATCTAGTGTGTGTGTGTGCGTGCGTGCGCACGGCAACTCAGTCTGTTTTTGATACCCAATCTCCTATTGACACTTAAAGATGACCTTTTAGCTTGTTGCTGATGCTACCTCCGCTAAGTCTGTCATGTTGATGCTACCTCCGCTAAGTCTGTCATGTTGATGCTACCTCCGCTAAGTCTGTCGTGTTGATGCTACCTCCGCTAAGTCTGTCGTGTTGATGCTACCTCTGCTAAGCCTGTCGTGTTGATGCTACCTCCGCTAAGTCTGTCGTGTTGATGCTACCTCTGCTAAGTCTGTCGTGTTGTCTCAATCTAAAGTTGGCTTGCGTACCTTTCTAGTTTTCTTCCCTCGTTAGGTTATGAGTTCTAGGCTAATAGTTCAGTGGGGCCTTTTTAAACCTCTGAATCTCTCAACTTCCCCTCCACCTCTCCATCCCCTCCCTCTCTTTATAGTACTCGACAGGCCTGCACTAAAGCGTGCCAGGGTCTCTCTCCCCCCTCCACCTCTCCATCCCCTCCCTCTCTTTATAGTACTCGACAGGCCTGCACTAGAGCGTGCCAGGGTCTCTCTCCCCCCTCCAACAATCGCCAGGCGTGAACAGTTACCCATAATCCCCTGGGGGACAAAGACCTAAGAGCGTAACATGAACAGACACCAACTCTTAGATGTGGGGAGGGCAGCTCTGACTGAAGCCCAGAATGTCAGTCAGAGTCCCACATGGCACACTATTCCCTAAGTGCACTACTTTTGATCGGGACTCATAGGGTTACCCATAGGACTCTGGTCAAAAGTAGTGCACTATAGAGGGAATAAGGGAACTGTTTGGGACTTGGACTCCATTCAAAAGCCTTTTGACCAAACGTGCCACTCGCTGTGTCCTTAATTCAAATGATCATGTATAGGCCAGTGTGTAGAGATGGATGTCATTGGAGTGGGGGTGTCGCTCTTACTAAATGGAGTTGATCCAGTGATATGTGAGGATCTATAGGATTGTACATTGTAGAGGGCTGTAGTCTCTTTCTAAGCGGGCCACTCTACTTGAACTAGGTGGGTCTTTCACACTCTGGTGCCAACTCTAACCATGCACTTTTAGTGTGGTTGGGATGGTAGTCTGTTAAGTAAGTATGCTTGCTCAAGTTCATACTCCCCAGAGGCCTCATTTATAAATGGTGTGTGTGCACAAAATATGCCCAAAACATGCATACACCAAGTAGTCATTTATAAAAAACTGAACTTGACGTGAGATTGTGCTTATCCTCCCGCAAACTTTAGACCACGCTTACGCAGTTTGTAGCGGTTAAAGTTTTGTATTATAAATATACAGAAGTAGCCTTGTACATGAATATACGAAGACTTATTCATAACAAAAAACAGGTAGCTAAATATAATAACGATGCAATTAATGGCTGTTAGTGAGATGAAAGAGAATCGATTTATTTTATCTTTGCATTCTGAAATACTTTGAAATCTGTCATTTCCATGACCATTGCAGAATAAATTCCTCATATTTTCTGACTGATGGTTTCAATACTCGCGACGTAGCCTATAGGCCAACAACAAGTTAGGATAGGCTACCATTCGTTTCTTTTAATTGGACTCACATCACAGTAGTAAATAGAAAAGCTACCGGTATGTTTAAGTATTTTGCCCAATGCAAGCCAATCCGAAGTTCTAGAACAGACGGTTCACCTTTCCATTGATGTTTGTCGACTCCGTCTGAATAGCCTACTGTGACATAAAATTCAGCGAGTAGCCTAGGCATTTAATTTACAAACACAATACATATATCATAACCATTTCTGACTATGAAGTAGCCTTACAACAAATGACCATGCGCATATCTAATTTAATTGGGCCTATTAGATATTCTATTTAACATTTTTGCTCCATGCATCTGAATGGGAGCGCGGTTTATAACATACAGGTGAACAGACAGTTGATCTTTTGCATTGAAGTGTGTAGACTACCACTGTAAGTAGGCCTACTGTAGTTTAAAAAAAATCTGAGTAAACCAATATTTCAGAATTTGTGAGCAGTGCAGCATATTTAGGGTCTGAGAAAGTAAATGCAAAACATTTATTGATTTCAAACGATCTGTTTCCAGGTAAAAAATAATGTAGATTTTTTTCTTCTGTTTTTAGAAACGGTCAGAAGGCCTACAGCAAATGTCTTGGCCTATTTCCAATACTTCCAAAGTATACAGCATAAAGGCCGTCATTGTCACCAAACAAGGTGAATGATGGGCATTATTCAGGCAGAGTTTAAATGCTCGTTTAAACGCTTGTACAGTTTTACGACAGGTCTGTTTTATAACGGGAAACATGCGTAAATATTTTGTTTTTTTTAATCGCATTTTTGTAAAAAAAAATATATATACAATTACAATTGTCTTAAACCACCACCGCATTTCAAAACTGTCAAACAAGTCAGTTGGATGGTTTGGCTGGCTAGCTAATTAGCAGCTGGCTAGCTGGATGCTCTGAGTTCAAGGTTGAGCGGAGAAGCCTATAGCAAGAGCCAAGAGAGGACACCTGAGATGACAGAGGACGAGCGCAGATGCTCGGTAGTACTACAAGGTTACTTTGGACAATTGTCGACGTACGGTGAGCATAGCTACCCAGCTACAGAGACCAGTCATCATTGCTCCGGGTCCAGACCTGTCTGACCCTGTCCCTGACCAAGGCTCCTGAGTCTTTTACCTGGCTGTGACCGACTGATGCTCCCTCCCTCCACACATGTCACATGATTCATTTGTTTATTTAATTATTGTTTATTTATTCACATCAGCTCTTAGCTGACAATGTTGTACACCTTGACGATAAACTAAACCTTAATGTAGCATTCATGAAGCCTTCAAAACACTCTTGTCATAGGAAACACAATTCTCTTGACATTTAACCTCAGCTCTAACAGCCCTGTAACACCCCCTGTATGGCAGAGCTGTACAATGCTACAATGCTACAGTGGTACCTCCCTCCCTCTCAGGTGACCTGTTCTGTATTGAGGTAAATAGCAAAGGGCAGTGGCTCTATATAGTACTCTGTCTCAGGTGTACCAGCTCACCTGTCAGCTAGCGTTCCCACAACTGCAGAGGGCTAATGCATGTTTGATAAGGCCAGTGTGATACACACACACTCAGGTCTGCAGTCGCCCGCCCAGCCCTAACTCGTGCATTAGCAATGATACGGGGTCACACTCCATGGCACGGGGATGAGTCCCAACAACATCAGTAACACAACTCAGAACAGCAGAGAGAAGAGTCCCCACAACATCAGTAACACAACTCAGAACAGCAGAGGGAAGAGTCCCCACAACATCAGTAACACAACTCAGAACAGCAGAGAGAAGAGTCCCCACAACATCAGTAACACAACTCAGAACAGCAGAGAGAAGAGTCCCCACAACATCAGTAACACAACTCAGAACAGCAGAGGGAAGAGTCCCCTCAGCAGCAGTAATACAACTCAGAACAGCAGAGAGAAGAGGATGCATGGTTAAACATGATCACTGACTAGCTAACAATGCAGTGACTGCAGTCTTCACTTACTGCTACCTGCGTCCCACACATCAGATTAACCGTGATGGCATGACATCAAAGTGATGGCCTTTAGAATAACCTATTAGCCTGCTGAATGAAGGGGTTAATGCCATCACTGTGCATTTGAATGGCTTCCTGAATCTTATTTATTCAACCTATATTCATCCAGGCAAGTCGGTTAAAGATGCGCTATGCAGAAATCGCTCCACCATTTCCTGGTTGCTAAAATTCCCAAATTTGCCTAATTTCAATTTATGTGACAAATAAATTAAGTGTAATGTAGAGTCTTTGTACCATCTAAACTGCTGTGAAATATATTTTCTATAACCAATAATATTGTATTATCAGCTGTTTTGAAACTAGTGTACAGAAGTAAAAGACTAAATTTAAATCCGGGAAGCATAGACATAGCGCACATAGAACACATCTACCGCTTCTTAGACTTTGATGCGAATGACCAATCTATAAATTGCATTTCTATGTGAATTTGGCCATGCCGCCCAAAAAGTTTTACATATTGCAGCTTTAAGAACTACTTATCACTTACCATGACAACCTGACAAGTATTGGGTTGGTTGATGATTTTTGAGAGTGCAGTAGGTTGTTGTTGGAGTGAATAGGTGTAGAGTTTTATCGAGAACACGCTAGGTAAGGCAGTACTATCGGTTACTCTCACTGTTGTCTAGGTGTAGTAGTGAGCCTCATAGTCTCTATAGGCTTTCTATTGTCACTGGGCCATTCATTGGTGAAGCACTGTCCTGGATATGAAAATTAAACTGATCCTTATTATAGCCCGTCTCTTTCTCACTCTGACCCAGATTAACACACACACACACTGACAGGCAGGTGGGAGTCTTTGAGCCTGTATACCACAAGCTATCTATCTTAGTTTTTGGATATGGAGCTGCAGTTTGTTCCTCGTTTAGACCAAGGTCCCGCATCGTGTTCCCAGAGGACTGCTAGGTAAATGGAGGTCTCTCTCTCTCTCTCTCTCTCTCTCTCTCTCTCTCTCTCTCTCTCTCTCTCTCTCTCTCTCTCTCTCTCTCTCTCTCTCTCTCTCTCTCTCTCTCTCTCTCTCTCTCTCTCTCTCTCTCTCTCTCTCTCTTCTCTCTTCTCTCTTCTCTCTCTCTTTCTTCTCTCTCTTTCTTCTCTCTTCTCTCTCTCTTTCTTCTCTCTCTTTCTTCTCTCTTCTCTCTTCTCTCTCTCTTTCTTCTCTCTCTTTCTTCTCTCTTCTCTCTTCTCTCTCTTTCTTCTCTCTCTTTCTTCTCTCTCTCTCTTCTCTCTCTCTTTCTTCTCTCTCTCTTTCTTCTCTCTCTCTGGATCTCTCTCTCTGGATCTCTCTCTCTCTTTCTCTCTCTCTCTCTCTCTGGAGTAGGGAAACACTCCCCTACACCACTACCTTTGACCAGAGCCCTATGGGGCCTGCTCAAAAGTAGTGCACTAAAAGGGGAATAGGGTGCCATTGGGATGCACTCTACGGATGCACTCTACTGTAGGTCTATGGCCTTTCTAACATTGCTTAAACTTCAACAGAGCTATTGTTTGTAGCTTTTCAATACTACAGAGACCAACTTGTGTCTTTATTTTCCCTTGGTTATGAGTATCAAAGCCAGTTTTATTAATTACGGACAATATTTCATCCTAAGATGGTTGACCTCATTGGTTTAAATGGCAACAGATTCTTAACGCCATATTAATTACTTTTAGTGGAAACTAGGACTTATTTCTGCGTATTGTAATGCCACCTACTGTATGAACGGCAGGGTATCAGTTGGTTGAAAAATCCTTCCAAGAGAGAACGTTTTTGAATTTGGGATTCAAGCATTACATGAGTTTCCACATCATAAATAATTAGATTATGTTGGTACACTGTGTGCTTTTGTTGAAATGTTTTGTGTTGTGGTGCATTTTTTTGTGGTGTAATATCCAGTTTAATCACTTCCTATGGTTGACCAACAGAGGGCAGCAGAGGTCTCGCTGTCTCTGTCTGTTTCTCTGTCTTTCTGTCTGTTTCTCTGTCTTTCTGTCTCTGTTTCTCTGTCTTTCTGTTTCTCTGCCTTTCTGTCTCTGTTTCTCTGTCTTTCTGTCTCTGTTTCTCTGTCTTTCTGTTTCTGTCTTTCTGTCTCTGTTTTATGATACTGTTATGTTAATATCGTAGACACTGTCAAATAAAGTATTTTCAACATTATAACTGTGATATTGATGCCTGTGTTTCCTTGTCGTTGTGTTTTCCAGAGGTTTGCAGAGGAGGAGCCCTGAAGAGTATGGACTCTACTCCAGTGACTGAACTAAAGGGTCAGTTGAAGAGGCCTTAGAATGGGACCACTCCTCACTTCCTCACTTGTCCAAAAGTGCACTTCAATATCTACCTCTCAGTGACTCCTAGGCCTATAGGGACTGCTGACTACTTATCACTGGTATTGCGCTGATCTGAGTCAGCTTTAATCAATGAAACACCTTGCTCAGTAGACGTCTGCCCACATAGGTAAACAGTTGTAAGCATGGAGTTCTCCGTGGTATGACCTTGTTTTGAGGTCTTTAGCAGTTAGCGACATCAGCTTTCCCCACGCACTCCCGGAGACCAGAGATGAGTGTGTCTCAGCCCGGGGAACGCGTCCCCGTCGGAGGCATGAATAGCTCCGGAATGAGGCTCCCCCTCCTCTGCACCGGCGACCAAAATGGCAATGCTTTCCCTGTCTCCTCTTCCTCCTCCTCTTCCTCCCCAGACTCCCTGCAGAGTCTGAGCAGCCTGGACGTCGACATGGAATGCGTGATGTCGACCCAAATCAAAATGGCCGCTATCTCAGCAGCTGGGGAACTGCCTCAGACTGAGATCTCTGAATCCAACGACAACTCTGTGTCCGTCTACCTGGACGCTGATGAGGACTCCTGGAACGACAACCTGACCCTCGCCATGAGCATTGCTGGGATACGGGAGCATAGCAACGGTAGCCAAGGCGATCTCCATGACAACGTTAGCAGTGTGGCGAGCAACAGCGGTGGGAGAAGGGACTCTTCCCCGGACTCGGCGGCCACGGAGATCCCAGGTGATGAGGGTGATGTTGAAGATGATGAGGAAGGGTTTTTCCTGTCGGTGAGCTCGGACATGGTGATGAGGAGAATCAGCCTGATCGACTCGGAGCGGCTCCCCAGCAGCGGGGTGTCCATCCTGGAGGACTCGTACACGGCCACCCCCTCCACCACGGCTCCCATCCAGGCTCCACTCTCCGCCCCATTGCCTGACCTCTGTAAGGGCCTTGAGGGGAGGACGAGTCCTCATGCTGGGACCATCACCATGGAACTCCAGAACCTCCAGACCGAGGCTAGCAGCTCACCGGATCTGCCCGATAGAGAGGCACTTCAGGTTGGGGTGGATCTGCCCGAGGAAGCCTGCACTCTGGATGTTCTCCCCATGGTGGAGGCAGTGGACACCAAGCCTATTGTGGCACTAGAGGTTCTTCTCAGTGAGACTACAGTGTCTCCAGATTCAGAAGGCTTCACTGTAGTCTCCCAGAACTCCACCTCAGTACAAGTCTCCAAGGGTGTGGATTTGGCAGTGTCCCCCTTTACCGTTCCCCAGTTTCCAAACAAAGGGTCCAAAGGTGCGAGCCCCGCCTTCCGAAAGACCAAGGAACACCCGTGTGCAACTCGGGTCAAACCGAACGCCGCCATCGCCAAGACAGCAGTCACCACGACATCCAAACCTGGTAGGACCGACATCAAGAGGTTCCCCAAACCCGACCTGAAGAACGTCAAGTCTAAGGTCATGTCCAGGCCCGCCTCTACAACCAGAACAGCCAATCAGACGCAGGGAAAAACTGCTCCGGCCAATGAAAAGAAAGCCCCAGACGGAGTCAAAAGGCAAAGGTCGTCTTTGGGTCAAACTAAAGTAGCTTCGCTGAAGCCGAGCCCCAAACCCAGACCCAATCAAAACACAGAGCCCAGAGTCTCTAACCAATCTGAGAAGAGGAGGAAGGGCACTTTAGTCAATGGCATTCGCTCCACCTCCAGCAGCTCTCTGGGTTCAGAGTTGGCTGTGGATGGGCACCGTTGGACGCCTGAAGAGGGTCTCCTAAATGGACAAGAGGGTACTACAGGAGTGTGCACTACAGGAGTGTGCACTACAGATGACACTACAGAGGGAGCAGGGGGTGAGACACCTGTAGAACAAATGAGAAGCAATGGCACAGTAAGTAGCCCACTGTGTGTGTGTGTGGGGGGGGGTTTATTCTATTACGGCCCTGTTTGAATAGTTTGGTCAAATCTTTCCTTCGTTCCTCCCTCTCTTCCTTGAAAGAATCACTGATCTGCATGTCACATGATATAACACCACACACCAGACTGCCCTCACCCAATTCAACTTGGCCAGATCAGTGATTTCCTCAAGAAGTTAGGAAAGATGTATTTTTAGTATCCACAACAGGGGCTGTTAGTGAACTGACGGAGATTTCCAGTCACCAGGAACATACTGTACTTTATCAGGATGATATGACGCATGTAACCAGCCTTGGGCTTGTTCTATACATCTCTAAATGGTGGGAGCAGTGGTTTTAGGTGAGGGTGTGGCAGTGGTTTGTTGTTGGTATTTAGCCTTTAAATCCATTGACAGGTTTCAACTCTTCCTGTGTTTGTGAGTGGCGTGATTGAGTCGTTCCTCAGGCAAGTCTGTCTGTGAGCATGTCATCACATGATTTAACTATGTTGTTAGTCAGGCTTCAGTAATCCATGGCTAAAGGAGGGCTTTGGGTTTAAATGTCAACTGTATCATTCACTGCAGTATAATGCTGAACATTGAACCCCAATCAGTGTTGGGGTTCTGTTGAATGACAGCATGAGTCAAATCATTTTTTGTGTGGAATGTCTTGACATCTGCGGGTGTGTGTGACACGTCGGTTGTTGAATGTTCCGCCACATTCTATTCTCAGTTTGAAACAGTCCTCAGAACAGATTTGTTTCTCAGACACTTCTCATATGAAGGCAAAAGCCATTTGTCAAACTGTTCTGAATAGCGTAAGAATAGTCTGAACGTTTATAGTAGTCAAGTCTTTTCTTTGAAAACTCGCCTGCAAACTCACTCCATATGTGCCCTGTGTTTACAGAAGACGAAAGGGGGGAGGAAAGGGGGGGAGGAAAGAGGGGGAGGAAATAAAGAGGGAGGGAATAAAGAGGGAGAGAAACTGGTCCCAGCAGTGAATCCCAGAGGGAATGTAGTACAATAGCAACTTTTTTACCTCAGAGTTCCAGCCTACTCCTATTTCCTCTCTCGCTCTCTCTCTCTCTCCTCCCCCTCCTTCTCACTCCTCCTGCCTGTGTGCTTCTACTTCCACATTTCTGCCTACGACTCTGGAATGGCCAACACCATGGTCTCGGTGCGCAGCTCTGAGCTGGGCCCCATGGGCTGGGACGCGGTAACTAAACGACAGCTCTTTCTGCAGAAGGTCTCCTCCAAGCTGGGGCCCTCATCGGTCAGACAGCTGCCCCAGGTCAAGGGCAGGGGGGCCGGGGGAGCGAGCAACACCGGGGGACCCTCCCTGTCTCCCACCTCTCCAGCTCCAGTAGGAGGGAGTTTTGGCTCCAGGCTGCCCCCTCCCGCTCCTCCTACGACGGGGAAGGACGGCCAGACCACTGGGAGTGTGTCTCCACCGAGAGGACGACCAAGTCAGACAGCTGGTGACTACACACACACACACACATCTTTCTGTGTGTCAGCAACTTGATAAAGTGTAGAAAAGACATTGCTGTGTGTGTAGAGACTTGAAACTGTGTGTGAGAGAATGTGTGTGTGTGTGTGAGCGCGTGTGAGTGAATGTGTGTGTGTGAGGTGTAGTGGAATGTGAAAGGCATTCTCAGCTCTGCAGTGTCAGCCTGCTCATTTCCTGCTGCTGCTGCAGAGATGAGGGCACTTAAACACACACTGGTTTGGGTAAACAAGACACACACTCGTACGCATCACACACACGCACGCTCCATACACGCTCCATACACACACACACACACACACAATCAATACAGATCAGAACAAGACGATCAGACAGAAACAAACACATGGTGCAACAGAGAGATTGTGTGTGTGGACGTGTTTAACCAGAAGTTCCCACAAGAATAGTAAACAAACAAAAATTTGACTAACTGCGGATATTTTGTTGGTCCCCACAAGGTCAAATGCTATTTCTATGGGGTTTAGGTTAGAATTAGTGTTAGGGTTAGAATTAGAGGTTGACTGATTAATCGGCATGGCTGATTTCAAGGTTTCATAACAATCGGTAATTGTCATTTTTGGACGCCGATTACTGCATATTTAGTTAAAAGAAATTAATGTTAGCAGACAATATTAACTAGGGAAATTGACACTTCTCTTGCGTTCTGTGCAAGCAGAGTCAGGGTATATGCAGCAGTTTGGGGCCGCCTGTCTCATTTCGAACTGTGTGAAGACCATTTATTCCTAACAAAGACCGTAATTAATTTGCCAGAATTGTACATAATTATGACATAACATTGAAGGTTGTGCAATGTAACAGCAATATTTAGACTGGTCCCGTATTTCACTGAAAGAATAAACTTTTTGTTTTCGAAATGATAGTTTCCGGATTTGACCATATTAATGACCAAAGGCTCGTATTTCTGTGTGTTTATTATATTATAATTAAGTCTATGATTTGATT
>NW_022262903.1:0-70000 GCF_002021735.2 Oncorhynchus kisutch | reverse complement strand
TCAAATGTTATTGGTCACATATACGTGTTAAGCAGATGTTATTGCGGGTGTAGCGAAATGCTTGTGTTTGTTTCTAGCTCCGACAGTGCAGTAATATCTAACAAGTCATATCTAACAATTTCAAACAATACACACAACTAAATAAAGGAATGGAAATAAGAATAGATCAATATTTGGACGAGCAATGTCAGAGCAGCATAGACTAAAATACAGTAGATATACAGTAGATACATATGAGATGAGTAATACCAAATATGTAAACATTATTAAAGTGACTCGTGTTCCATTTATGGCCAGTGATTCCTAGTCTATGTATAGAGGCATCAGCCTCTAATGTGCTAGTGATGGCTATTTAACAGTCTGATGACCTTGAGATAGAAGCTGTTTTTCAGTCTCTCAGTCTCAGCTTTGATGCACCTGTACTGACCTCGCCTTCTGAATGGCAGTGGCTCGGGTGCTTGTTGTCCTTGATGATCTTTTTGTCCTTCCTATGGCATCAGGTGCTGTAGTTGTCCTGGAGGGCAGGTAGTGAGCCCCCTGTGATGCATTGGGCAGACCGCACCACCCCCTGGAGTGCCCTGTGATTGCGGGCAGTGCAGTTCAAATCAAACTTTATTTGTCACATGCGCCGAATACAAGTGTAGAACTTACCGTGAAATGCTTCCTTACAAGCCCTTAACCAACAGTGCAGTTCAAGAGGAGTTAAGAAAATATTTACCAAATAAACTAAAGTAAAAAAAAAAAAAAAGTTGAATAAAGTACAAATAAAAATAACACAATAACAACAGTAACAAGGCTATATACAGGAGGTACCGGTACCGAGTCAGTGTGCGGGGGTACAGGTTAGAGGTCATTTGTACATGTAGGTATGGGTGAAGTGACTATGCATAGATAATAAACAGTGAGTAGCAGCAGTGTACAAAACAAATGGGGGGGTCAATGTAATAGTCTGGTGGCCATTTGATTAATTGTTCAGCAGTCCTATGGCTTGGGGGTAGAAGCTGTTAAGGAGCCTTTTGGTCCTAGACTTGGCCCTCCGGTACTGCTTGCCGTTCGGTAGCAGAGAAAACAGTCTATGACTTGGGTGACTGGAGTCTCTAACAATTTTATGGGCTTTCCTCTGACACTGCCTATTATGTAGTTCCTGGATTGCAGGAAGCTTGGCTCCAGTGATGTACTGGGCCGTTCGCACTAGCCTCTGTAGCGCCTTACATTCAGATGCTGAGGAGTTGCCATACCAGGCGGTGACCCAACCGGTCAGGATACTCTCATGGTGCAACTATAGAACTTTTTGAGGATCTGGGGACCCATGCCAAATCTTTTCAGTCTCCTGAGGGAGAAAAGGTTTTGTCGTTCCCTCTTCACAACTGTCTTGGTGTGTTTGGACCATGATGGTTTGTTGGTGATGTGGACACCAAGGAACTTGACACTCTCGACCCGCTCCACTACAGCCCCATGTTCATGGGGGCCTGTTCAGCCCGCCTCTTCCTGTAGTCCACGATCAGCTCATTTGTCTTGCTCACATTGAGGGAGAGGTTGTTGTCCTGGCACCACACTGCCAGTTGGTTTGGTGTAAAAAACGTTGCCGTATCAGGCGGTGATACAGCCTGATGCTCTCAATTCTGTATTTGTAAAAGTTTGAGAGGGTTTTAGGTGCCAAGCCCAAAAAGAAATCAGCCTCCAGAGTTTGAAGAGGCGATATTGCCCTATCTTCACCACATTGTCTGTGTGGGTGGACCATTTCAGTTTGTCAGTGATGAGTACGCCCAGGAACTTGAATCTTTCCACCTTCTCCACTGCGGTCCAGTCGATGTGGATATGGGGGTGTTCCATCTGCTGTTTCCTGAAGTCCACGATCATCTCCTTTGTTTTGTTGACGTTGAGTGAGAGGTTATTTTCCTGGCACCACAGTCCCAGAGCCCTCACCGGTCTCGTCGTTGTTGGTAATCAAGCCCACTACTGTTGTGTCGTCTCCAAACTTGATGATTGCGTAGGAGGCGTGCTTGGCCTAATGTCTTATGTGGTTACTGAGGCAACATGCTTGTGCTTGTGTTCATTTTTTACCTTGTTGTAAACACTCACCGCAAGGTGAACACACAACTCCTAATGTTGCCTAGGTAACATAAACATGTATATGTGTATCTTCCTAAGACATTCAGGCAACCAACGCACAGCTAGCTATAAGTTCTCAATTATACACGGAGTATACAAAACATTAGGCTCTTTCCATGACATAGACTGACCCCTTATTAATGTCACTTGTTAAATCTACTTCAATCAGTGTAGATGAAGAAGGATTTTAAAGCCTTGAAACATGGATTGTGTCTGTGTGTCATTGAGGGTGAATGGGCAAGACAACAGATTTAAGTGCCTTTGAACGGGGGGTTTGGTAGTAGGTGCCAGACACAACCGGTTTGTGTCAAGAACTGCAGCGCTGCTGGGTTTTTCACGCTCTAAAGTTTTCCAGTGAGTATTAAGAATGGTCCACCACCCAAAAGACATCCAGTCAACTTGACACAACTGTGGAACGCTTAGGAGTCAACATGGGCCAGCATCTCTGTGGAATGCTTTCAACACCTTGTACTGTAGAGGATGAATCGAGGCTGTTCTGTGGGCAAAGGGGAGGGGTGCAACTCTATATTAGGAATGTGTTCCTAGTGTTTGGTATACTGAGTGTATAATAGAGTATGTATTTGCTGTCAAAGGGCTATTTGATTGTACTGCAGTAACTAAACCTGTACACAGGAGGTCTATTCAGTCATGTTACTGTACTATCCAACAGCTTGAGCTAGACATTTCCTGTACACACAGATCCAGGACCAGCTTGCCCTGCTCCAGTCCAAACCCTGACCATCATGAGGGAAAACGTCAAACTGACCGCACAGTAGATCATTGTTATCCTACTACTAATCTCTACACAGCAGTGCTCTTCCTCTCTTTCCTGTCTCTGATGAGCAAAGCCGATGGTGACGAAACCCACAGGTCCACTCAGGGCGTTGTCCTGGATACACATGTACACATCCTTGAGTTTTAACACACACAAACAACGTTATTGTCTCTCTCACACTGTCTCTCTCTCTCTCGCTCTCTCTCACACACCACACACACACACACACACACACACACACACACACACACACACACACACACACACACACACACACACACACACACACACCACACACACACACACAGGGCAGTGGTGTGAAAAGGGAAGAGCCATAGGGCCTTGGGGAGGTGTTCCTACTGATAGGGAAGCATGTTTGATTAAATACTGGAAAAAATCAAAAGGAAAGGAAAGGAGGAGGAGGAGGTGTTAGTTCCCACCAAGCCCTCCCCTAAGCTGGAGAACAGCCCAGGGGTTACCAGAACTGGGTCAAGTTAAACTACAGTATTTGGCTCCGTGGGTCGTGGACAGACATTGTACCAGACATTGGTCAAATGAATATGTCAAAAAGTATTTGCGTTGTGCGTGTGATTCATCTTGTGTGGGCGCTAAATCCAAACGCAGCTCAAGTATCTGGAATAGCCTGTAAGATCCAGGGTCCTGTTCAATATCAGCTAGTAGAAACTATTTCAAACAGAGTGAAACAGGAAAGTACTTCATTAACTTGTACCGTAAGACTAAGAATTGAACCTTAACTAGTCACGTTGCCAAATGTGTTGTTACGTTGTGGCCCACTGAACATGACCCAGGTCTGAGGTGTAAGACTAGCCATGTATCCAAATCGTTCATATCATGTTATTATACAGTGCTGCTAGCATCACTGCAGTTTATTATGTTCAGGAGACGCGGCCCAGTCACTACATGGTGCTCTGTTACAGTATTCAGCAACACTACAGGAACACTGTAGGAACATAACCCCTCCCTCTGTGAAAGACCAACCCTGTTCTATTTCAGAACCTTTGACTGGCGGTCACAAACCTCATTCACCTCACACTGGAGCCAAATCTCTGCACCCTAACCTGTGTGTGTGTGAGTGTGTGTGTGAGAGAGAGAGCTTGTCTAAAACTTGCTGATATGTCTGTATATATCCATCAATGTCACCCTACAGTATGTCCACGTACTTTGTGCTGATATGGGCTCTTCTCTATACGTCTCTCTGTATGTACTCAGTGCCAGAGGGGGTTTTCTCTCTCACTCTCTGTCTCTCCTATTCATCCTTCCTCTGCTAGCTCAGCTGTGTCACTAGATAAATAAATATGTATCTTCTAGTAGGGCATGTTTATATATACACACACACACACACACACACCCTGACTAGAGGTATATGTGTTCTGCAGATGCTGAGAAAGCCTTGATCTTAAAGGCAAAACTGATCCTAAATCAGCATTCTTATAAATACTGCCCCTGATCTTTGTATTGATATGATACTGATATCTTATGTTAGAATTTTCAGTGTACTGACATATTGATATTATGGACATTGATTCATACTGATACAGACATGAATACTTCTCCCAATACCTGAAACTGATGAACCCTGTTGGTCCTTTCCTACATTTCCCAGGTATCCCCAAGCCACGTGTCACAGACAGACCCTCTGGATTGCCTGGGCCTACTGTGGTGACCTCTAACCCAAAGCCATCCGTCAACCAGGGGTTAGGTGCTGCTCGCCCTTCGGCTGCTGCCGCCGCCGCGTCCAAACTGCCCGTGAAGAACCTACCCACAAGCCTTAGCTCCTCTTCTCTGGGCAGCGCCGCCAGCGAGAGTAACGGATCTTCAGCAGCCCCCAGCAAACGTGAGACTGAGTGTGTGTGTGTGTGTGTGTGTGTGTGTGGTGTGTGTGTGTGTGTGCGCATTGAGTTATTCTTCCTACATTGCGGCACCACAGAAGGTCTTCACACAACACACTCAGTGTGCAAGCAGTGGTTTTCATTGGTGTGGTCTTCCTGTGCTGGTGATTCACATCCTCCTCTTGCCACTAGCTCACACACACACACACACACACACACACACACACACACACACACACACACACTCTCTCTCGCTCTCGACAATTCCATGAGTCTCCCCTGCCATTTGACTCTGAAGAGAATGTCCATGTGAATCTGGCCCCTCATTGCATTGGCATTCCTGCTTTCTCTATCGAGGTCATAGTTCACATCTGCCCAGGCTCTGTGTGTGTGATCAGAGAGGCGGACAGGGTACTCTCCTGACCCACATATCCAGGGGGCTTTGTCTGGATGGCATCATAAACCTCTGGATTACATCTGGTCCTCCTCTCTATATCTACTGTAGCTGCTGGAGAGGTGGTGGTTGTGTGTTGAGGAAGATGGAGGTGTGAGTGGAGAAGGGTGAGGACTGACTCTTACTCACACACATTTATTTAACTCATTTCAGGGAGTAAATATTAGTTTCCAGAAAGTCTACATGCTTATTGTACAGACCTGCTGTAGTCTGCTAACAGGACTGATTTAATGTCCCTAGAGGTGTTAATCAGCTCCCCCACAGTGTTGGCTTGCTACACTGAACCACTCAACACTGGATAATGTATAGTTGCTGTGTCTCAGTTTATCAGGAAATCTATATTGAAATGAACACACAACACGTTGAATGTGTAGAGTTGAGTTTGAGAGTGAGGTTTTTATTACTATCTAATAGTTTCATGTGATACAGTATTATATTGGTTTAATGTGATACGTCTGAACAATACTATCAACAGCATCACATGACCTCCCTGTGTGACTTGGTCTAAATGGGGATAGGTGGTCAATGGTTGTCTTTGTTCACTACAGTACAGCCACCACTCTGTTGAAGAGAAAGAAGAGGGGGGAGGGGAGGGGAAAGGGGGATGTTCAAGAGAGATGAAGACATGGATGAGACCTGCTGTAGGAATTCCTTTAGTGACAGAACAGTAGAGAAAAAATAAACGTCTTCCTTCCTTCTCGCTCTCCTCTCATCACTCTTCTCCATCGCTCTCTTCTCCATCGCTCTCTCATGCACTCTCACACTCACTCTCTCTCCACACTTTCACACGCTCTCTCTCTCTCGCTCTCACACTCACACTGCAATGACTCAGCGCCGAAGGTAGAAGACCTATGGCTACTGTTGGATGAGCAGGTTGTCATGGTGATCGGATGACGACCAAGATACTGTTGCTATGGCGTTGCGCCGCCTCTGTTTACAGAGGAACTAATCACACACACACACAGTGATCACGCAAATCAATCTACCATTGTGCCTTAACTACATCAACATACTGGTTTCCCGTTGCTCTAATTGTACTGCAGACGGCCGTCGCTAATGCAGATGATGTTGTTTATGCAGCGTTTTGAGACATTTGTAATCAGTAGTCTGATGATTGTAATCATGTCGATAATTAGGACCAGAGATTATTCCCCTTTTTGGTAGGTAATCGGCGTTATGTGCGTTTAGCTTAATGAGGGGAATTATGCCATGTAAACAGCGTTTTCTTTCTTACGTTTGGGCTGTGAGAGGTTGGCTATCTGCCCACACAGACGTATTCACAACGGAGACCATTTCAGTTTTGATACAGTAGAACTATCATCTTTCAGTATTTTAAATTTTTTTTTTTTTTTTTTAAATTTTACCTTTATTTAACCAGGCAAGTCAGTTAAGAACATATTCTTATTTTCAATGACGGCCTGGGAACAATGGGTTAACTGCCTGTTCAGGGGCAGAACGACAGATTTGTACCATGTCAGCTCGGGGGTTTGAACTTGCAACCTTCCGGTTACTAGTCCAATGCTCTAACCACTAGGCTACGCTGCCGCCCCCTATTGACGTATGGAACGGCGTTTGGGTCTTTCCGTGTCTAAAAAGATACCCGTCAAATAACACTATTCTATCATAGAATGTTGTGTGTGCTGGAGTTACACGTGCGAGCCAATCATCTTTCACTATTGAACAACTCAAACTAAACCCAATGTAGTTGAGTGAGGTTTGAATGAGTTTCAGTCTATTTCCAAGTGGTTAATAGACTATTTTTATTAGTTCATTCTTAATTCTAGTATTAACTGTCATCAACCCTGTCTTTCTCTGTCCTAGTCCCAGCTCCAGTGGTGGGGGGCTGTAAGCCAGATGAGAGGCCCAGCCAGCCTACAGCTCCAGGGGGAACCCAGGGGTCGATTAAGGCCCCCACCACTACCAGGCCACTGGGGTTCCGAACCAGAGCCCCCTCACTACCAGGGAGAAGCACTGCAACAGGTGAACACACACACACAATACTTTCACATATCCTTGCTGTATGCTTACTTTCACTCACTAACCTTTTGATTTTGAAGCCTATCCCTTTAAGTCTGATGGTCTAAGCATAGTTAGCATTTAAACAGACGTGTCTAAGCCTAGTTAGCATTTAAACAGACGTGTCTAAGCATAGTTAGCATTTAAACAGACGTGTCTAAGCATAGTTAGCATTTAAACAGACGTGTCTAAGCATAGTTAGCATTTAAACAGACGTGTCTAAGCATAGTTAGCATTTAAACAGACGTGTCTAAGCATGCTTACCACCACTAGCCAGTTTCACTAATGAGTCAGTTTCCCTCTCTGTGATGTGTTTCTCTGATCAGGATCAGATGGACTAGTTTTATTTAACCCAGATGGTGATGTCTCCTCTGGTGCTTTTGATTTGCACACCACACCCTCTCCTTGACTTGAATATCTTTTAGCTAAAACATGGACATATTTGTGTTCAAATGGGTTGGTTTCTTCTGATTAGACCAAATGTGTTGTTCCAACAGAACCACATAGATTGGAATATTACCGAACCAGGATTGTATTACCAACCAACCTCAGTCCCTGTGTGTGTCAATGATTACACAACAGGTGGGTCTAATCCTGAATGATGATTGGTTCATTTATACACTTTATCTCCACTACAATGTGTGTCAATGAATATAGCGCTCCCTTATATTGGTTAGATAGAATCTCTGTTTATTTCTGTGGCCTCTGGAAGTGCCCACAGGATATGAGTAATATTAGCTTGGGGTAGTTGGAGTACAGTACATCTGCTGTAGCGACGTCATGTTGCCATGGCAGCAGTGACCACTGACAGTTAATGGATACAGTAGTCGGTATGTTAGTTGATTTTTTTTTCCCCTGTGGATTTCTGCTTGGTTGAAGTGTAAACATATGAGGACCAATATTTTTTATTCCATTGTATCTAGGTCAGTCTGATTTTTCTCATTGGTTTCAAATTTCTTAATTCAACTATAACTTATGAGGGGCACACACTCTTTTTCTCTCACACACACACTGCAATGACTCACCGCCGAGGTAGAACACTCAATTCCCACAAATATCTATTCCTTGTGTCCCACTATATTGTAAAATACCAAACCATATAAAGGGGGGATACCTAGTCAGTTGTACAACTGAATGCCTTCAACTAAAATGTGTCTTCCGCATTTAACCCAACCCCTCTGAATCAGAGAGGTGCGGGGGACTGCCATAATTGACATCCACGTCTTCGGCCCCAGGGGAACAGCGGGTTAACTGCCTTGCTCAGGGGCAGAACGACAGATTTTTACCTTGTCAGCTCGGGGATTCAATCCAGCAACCTTTCGGTTACTGGCCCAACGCTCTAACCACTACCTGCATATCAACAGACTAGCTGATTTGTGATTATCTAATTATCTCATTTCTAAAATTATGTTTTAACATAATCGTTTTCCAACCCTGTGGCTCAAATGACCCATCATCCTCCGATTCCCATTGAGTAGGGCCCAGTTATCGATCTGGATATCCACAATCGGATAGGATTGAATGCATAGAAATATAATTAATAGAACGGGAGTCCTCATTCAAGTCAATGATTCTTCTGTTCTATTCATTCTATTTCTATGGATTTAATCCTATCCAATAGAGGAAATCCAGATAACTTTTTGATAAGCTGGGCCCAGGTGATTATGAGGTGTTTATTTATCCACCCTCAGCTTGACCCTGTGGTAGGTGGACACAGGGGCTTGTACCCTGTGGTAGGTGGACACAGGGGCTTGTACCCTGTGGTAGGTGGACACAGGGGCTTGTACCCTGTGGTAGGTGGACACAGGGGCTTGTACCCTGTGGTAGGTGGACACGGGCTTGTACCCTGTGGTAGGTGGACACAGGGGCTTGTACCCTGTGGTAGGTGGACACAGGGGCTTGTACCCTGTAGTGGTAGGTGGACACAGGGGCTTGTACCCTGTAGTGGTAGGTGGACACAGGGGCTTGTACCCTGTAGTGGTAGGTGGACACAGGGGCTTGTACCCTGTAGTGGTAGGTGGACACAGGGGCTTGTACCCTGTAGTGGTAGGTGGACACAGGGGCTTGTACCCTGTAGTGGTAGGTGGACACAGGGGCTTGTACCCTGTAGTGGTAGGTGGACACAGGGGCTTGTACCCTGTAGTGGTAGGTGGACACAGGGGCTTGTACCCTGTAGTAGGAGGTGGACACAGGGGCTTGTACCCTGTAGTAGGAGGTGGACACAGGGGCTTGTACCCTGTAGTAGGAGGTGGACACAGGGGCTTGTACCCTGTGGTAGGAGGTGGACACAGGGGCTTGTACCCTGTGGTAGGAGGTGGACACAGGGGCTTGTACCCTGTGGTAGGAGGTGGACACAGGGGCTTGTACCCTGTAGTAGGAGGTGGACACAGGGGCTTGTACCCTGTAGTAGGAGGTGGACACAGGGGCTTGTACCCTGTGGTAGGAGGTGGACACAGGGGCTTGTACCCTGTAGTGGTAGGTGGACACAGGGGCTTGTACCCTGTAGTAGGAGGTGGACACAGGGGCTTGTACCCTGTAGTAGGAGGTGGACACAGGGGCTTGTACCCTGTAGTAGGAGGTGGACACAGGGGCTAAATCTCTGCGGTCTCCTTTAAGACCCAAGCTCCACTACTACACAGATACTACTTCATAAAACCACACTAGCCCTATAACCTGGTAGTCTCTGCTACAAGGCTGCAGTTAGGTTTAGTCTGTCTGTTGACATGGTGTTTCACTATTTCTCTACCATAGGGCTGAAGACTCCAGCGGTGACCAGCCAGGTAGCAGGCAAGCAGGCCCAGAACCCCCTTCAGAGGGCCGGCTCGGCCAGGTTCAACCGCCCCACAGCTGCTGCCACAGGTAAGAGTTCTGTTTGAATGTTTTGGTGTTGGGTTTGGGTTTTGTGCCTGGGTTCCGTCTGCTAGTGTTTAGTGTTTTTCTACATAACGGTTAGGGTTGCTTAGAAGGCACTAGAACCAAGGATCTTGAAGTATATTTAAACAATAAGGCCCGAGGGGGTGGTGTATATGGCCAATATACCACGGTGGAGTGCCTGGACACAGCCCTTAGCCATGGTATGTTGGCCATATATCACAAACCCCTGATGTGCCTTATTGCTGTTACAAACTGGTTACCAACATAATTAGAACAGTAAAAAAAACTGTTTTATCATATCCGTTGTATACGGTCTTATATACAACGGCTGTCAGCCAATCAGCATTCAGGGCTCTAACCAACCAGTTTATAATTTATTATAGTGTCTCTGAAAAAGAGACTTGAGGGCAATATGATTCTCACCCATACAGGTGTCATGGTTATTGTTGAATTGTGAGCAAACAAACAAAGCTCCACAAACCAGTTATACTTTAGCACCCACACCACAGGAGAGTGGAGGCCCCCAGTTACCATGGTAGCGCTCCAGCGTCATCACACACTGGATTTGTGTAAAACTAGACGTGGAAAATTTTCGGCCTCAACGGTTATGCTTTTCAGCCATGCATACAGTACCGGTCAAAAGTTTGGACACACCTACTCATTCAAGGGTTTTTCTTTATTTGTACTATTTTCTACAATGTAGAATAAAAATGAAGACATCAAAATGACGAAATTACACATATGGAATCATGTAGTAACCAACATTTTTTTAAACAAATTTATTTTAGATTCTTCAAAGTAGCCTCACTTTGCCTTGACAGCTTTGCACACTCTTGGCATTCTCTCAACCAGCTTCACCTGGAATGCTTTTGTAATAGTTTTGAAGGAGTTTCCACATATGTTGAGCACTTGTTGGCTGCTTTTCCTTCACTTTGTGGTGTAACTCATCCCAAACCATCTCAATTGGGTTGAGGTTGGGTGATTATGGAGGCCAGGTCATCTGATGCAGCACTCCATCACTCTCCTTCTTTGTCAAATAGCCATTACACAGCCTGGAGGTGTGTTGGGTCATTGTCCTGTTGAAAAACAAATGATAGTCCCACTAAGTGCAAACCATGGGATGGCATATCGCTGCAGAATGCTGTGGTAGCCATGCTGGTTAAGTGTGCCTTGAATTCTAAATAAATCACAGACAGTGTCACCAGCAAAGCACCATCACACCTCCTGCTTCATGGTGGGATCCACACATGCAGAGATCATCCGTTCACCTACTCTGCATCTCAGAAAGACAGTTTGAAGCACAAATCTCCCATTTGGACTCATCAGATCAAAGGACGAATTTCCACGTGTCTAATGTCCATTGCTCGTGTTTCTTGGTCCAAGCAAGTCTCTTCCTCGTATTTGTGTTCTTTAGTAGTGGTTTCTTTGCAGCAATTGGACCATCAAGGCCTGATTCACACAGTCTCCGCTGAACAGTTTATGTTGAGATGTGTCTGTTACTTGAACTCTGTGAAGCATTTATTTGGGCTGCAATTTCTGAGGCTGGTAACTCTAATGAACTTATCCTCTGCTGGGTCTTCCTTTCCTGTGGCAGTCCTCATGAGAGCCAGTTTCATCATAGCGCTTGATGGTTTTTGCGACTGCACTTGAAGAAAATGTCAAAGTTCTTGACATTTTCCGCATTGACTGACCTTCATATCTTAAAGTAATGATGGACTGTCGTTCTCTTTGCTTATTTGAGCTGTTCTTGTCATAATATAGACTTGTTCTTTTACCAAACAGGGCTATCTTATGTATACCACCCCTACCTTGTCGCCACACAACTGATTGGCTCAAATGGATTAAGACGGAAAGAAATTCTACAAATTAACTTTTAACAAGGTACACCTGTTAATTGAAATGCATTCCAGGTGACTACCTCATGAAGCTGGTTGAGAGAATGCAAGTGTGTGCAAAGCTGTCAACAAGGCAAAGGGTGGCTACTTTGAAGAATCTCAAATATAAAATATGTATATTTTTGTTTAAACTCTACAGGACCGGTGTATCCCCCACGTGATGGTTAAGCTAACGTAGGCTAATGTGATTAGCATGAGGTTATAGGTTACATGAACATTTCCCAGGACGGACATATCTGATATGGGCAGAAAGCTTTAAATTCGTGTTAATCTAACTGCACTGTCCAATTTACAGTAGCTATTACAGTGAAAGAATACCATGATATTGTTTGAGGAGAGTGCACAATTATGAACTTGAAAATGTATTAATGAACCATTTGGGCTGTCTTGAACAGATATGCAATGGTTCATTGGATCAGTCTAAAACTTTGCAAATACACTGCTGCCATCTAGTGGCCAAAGTCTGAGGCTGGGCTGGAATAATACATTATGGCCTTTTTCTTGCTTTTCAAATATGATGGTTAAAAAAATTTAAAACGCATGTTTTTTTTCTTTGTATTATCTTTTACCAAATCTAGTGCATTGTTCTTCTACATTCATTTCACATTTCCACAAACTTCTAAGTGTTTCCTTTCAAATGGTATCAAGAAAATGCATATCCTTGCTTCAGGTCCTGAGCTACAAGCTGTTAGATTTGGGCATGTCATTTAAGGGGCAAATTGGGGGAGAAAGGGATGGATCCTTAAGAGGTTTTTTAACACTTGTTTGGTAACTACATGATTCCATATGTGTTATTTCATAGTTTTGATGTCTTCACTATTATTCTATATTGTATAAAATAGTCAAAATAAAGAAAAACCCTGGAATGAGTAGGTGTTTTCAAACTTTTGACTGGTACTGTATATATCTTAAATGACCTAGTTTTCATGAATTTGATGATATAATCAAGCAAGCACATTCAAAAGATTAGGGGACAGGAACAGGAAGTAGGACGATATCACTTGCACGTTGTATCAGTGCACTTCCCTTGACCAGTGTTGTCAAAAGTGTTGCAATGTTGTTATTTCACAGATGGCAGACTGAATAATTCTAGCTCAATATACAGTATAATCCCAAAGTGTTTCTATAACTATGAACTAACTTAACTTCATTTCACTGAAGTTTTAAGGTGTGAAGTACTTTTTGGTACCTGTACTTTATGGTTAACATTTTTGAAAACTATTACTTTTACTTCACTACATTTCTAAAGAAAATAATGTACTTTTTACTCCATGCAGTTTCCCTGACACCCAGAAGTACTTGTTACATTTTTAATGCTTAGCAGGACAGGAAAATAGTCCAATTCTCACACTTATCAAGAGAACATCCCTGGTCATCCCTACTACCTGATCTGGCAGATTCACTAAACACAAATGCTTTGTTTGTAAATTGTGTCTGAGTGTCTGAGTGTTGGAGTGTCTGAGTGTTGGAGTGTCTGAGTGTTGGAGTGTCTGAGTGTTGGAGTGTCTGAGTGTTGGAGTGTCTGAGTGTTTGAGTGTCTGAGTGTCGGAGTGTGCCCCTTGCTAATCCTTAAAAAAAAAAAAACTTTTACTTTTGATACTTAAGTACATTTGAGCAATTACATTTACATTTGATTCTTAAGTATATTTAAAACCAAATGCATTTAGACTTTTACTCAAGTAGTATTTTACTGGGTGACTTTCACTTTTACTTGAGGCATTTTCTATTAAGGTATCTTTACTTTTACTCAAGTATGACAATTGGATACTTTTTCCACCACTGGTTTTAAGTCACTGTGTTTAGTTCAAAGGTTTTCTATTTAAAACACATTTATGGACTTCTGTAGCCTAATTGGGGAGACAAGAGGGAGAAAATTATAAATAGAAGAATGTAAAAACGTGTTAGCGATTTGGAAAGCATTCCCATGTGTGTGTGGGTCATTAGGAGCGTTTGGGTTGTGCGTTCTGGCTGACTAGTTCGGAGCTCACAAGCTCGTGACAAGGGTAAACAAACACACAAAGAATGGTGTCCCGAACACTTCCTGTCATTAAAGGGATACAGGGGACTGATGGAAATCACTTGGAGTGAAACTAGGCTAAACTGTTGCCTCTGTCGCACACACACCCTGTGTGCGCGCATGGTTAAACAGCGCTGTTGTATCCAGGCTTGTCACAGATGACCGCCGGCCACGTCAACAGTGCCCTGGCATCGCTACAAATACTTCTTACCTTTGACTGCATTGTTGTGGACATGTGCTCTAATGTGGCGATTCCCATCTGTTTTAACTGGCAGGTTGGCACCGTGTGGTGAGTCAGGAGGAGAATAGCGCAGTCGTTTGAGTCCAATGTAATGTGTTGACACTAGGGCCATTCGTCCTGCGATCTCTACTGTTGGCTGTTGGCAATAATGCCACTACTAAGGACATGTGGTCCGAACGTGCTCCTATCAACAGGTCTCAGATTCGTTTTTGTTGCTCAGCTCATAAGAGTTGAGGTTAGATTTGGGTTTGCGATTGCTGATCCCAAATCAGTCTTTAAAAAAGCAGAAAGTACAGTGTTTTTAGTTAACAACATTTTTAGGCCATCTCACAGAGGCTTTGAATTATGGATGTGTTCCTGGAGGCCTGGTCAAGCATGGGTCTGTGGTTAGTCCCCTCCCCCAGCCTGGGCTGGTCTTGATTGGGCTAGGCCTCGGCGCCTGGCTGCCTCTCTGCTGCGGTTGCGTCAGGAACTCCCATTGGGGGTTTGTGGGGAGCCACCAGTTGCAGACATGCTGTCACCCCCGTCGGCATACCACACACACACACACGTACACACACACACAGTATTGCACACATAAACAGTATACACACACACACACACACACACACAAACAAAACAATGGCTTTACAGGACAGCGGTTACAATGGCTGTTGAAGCTGTCTGGCAAGATGCCTGTTTTCAGTTTTCTTTTATAAGACAGACTTTATTCATTTTGTTGCCCCCTGCCTAAGTTTAGATATTGGATCAGTGCAGCGCTGCTATGGGACTATTTATACTTCAGGCCTGAGTTGTGCTTGAGTTGTCTTGCCTTGTAGCTCAGGACATATTTCCCAAGTGGGGCTCTTACATGAAGTGACCACTTGGAGATTCTTCGAGTCTCATTTGTCAAACTAAAATATTGTTTTTGTTAGTTCTGTCACATTGTTGGACACAGGACCATGCATTTCAGGGGTGTCATTTTAGTGAAACTTAGGGTATGGCAAAGTGACAAGGAGCTTATTTTACTGCCTTCCCTTCCACTCTGAGGCGTCTGCATGGTCCTAAACCCTGTCAAACTTCAGCAACTTTGTACTTATGAATTATATGTAAAAGCAGAACACTGTTGGTTTCCTATACACCGACACAGAGAAGCAACATGATTGGACAATAAAACTCACAGGGCTGAGCTTGCTTTATGCAGGTTGCGTATAGTCTGTGCTATGCAACTGTAGGCCTAATTACAAACCAGGCTGAGTGTCAACTACTGTGTTTATTGATTCATTCCACTTAATCATTTTGGATTGGAAAAGGTCTAGATAGCCTAGTCAGACCAAATTTGAATATAAACCAAATTTGATCCCATTCACATTTCCTCACGAACAAATGGGCTATAAATACACAATGTTACCGCTTCGTCTACCCTGGCCAGAGGAACAGGGTGCATAGTAGGCTACATGCCGCAGCTGTTATTGTTAGTAGCCTAGTGTACAGTTGATCAGACTGAAAAAGAGTCTCATTTCCATGCAATACAACATGTCAGATGGCTGGTGTTTAGGCTGCTACATTTATGGAAGAGTTTTTGCTTGTGTGGTAAGTGATGGGTTATCACGCTTGCTAAATACCAGAGGAAAGTAGAGAGAGCCCCTTGAGCTTTGTGCGCTGTGCTCGGCCCGTGCGACCTGCGATTTCTGTGAATCTGATTGGTTGAGACACGCAAAGCGCTGTAGCTGAACTCCGATATGAAGGACAAAGACATTCTGTGCGTTGAGTTCGAGAAATTGTGAGGCAAATGGGTCTAAAAAAACAGCACTTTGCTATTAAACTCTACCGAACAAACATATAAATGCAACATGTTGTTTTGGTCCCATGAGCTGAAATGTTCCATATGCACAAAAGCAAAGCTTATTTCTCTCCACTTTTTTTGCACAAATGTGTTTTACGTCCCTGTTTGTGAGCATTTCTCCTTTGCCAAGATAATCCATCCACCTGACAGTTGTGGCATATCAAGAAGATTATTTTAAAAAGCATGATCATTACACAGGTGCACCTTGTGCTGGGGACAATAAAAGTCCACTCTAAAATGTGCAGTTTTGTCACACAACCCAATGCCACAGATGTCTCAGGTTTTGAGGGAACATACAATCGGCATGCTGACTGCAGGAATGTCCACCAGAGCAGATAATTGAATGTTAATTTCTCTACCATGAGCCTCCTCCAACGTCGTTTTAGAGAATATGGCAGTACATCCAACCGGACTAAAAACTGCAGACCATGTGTTACCACGCGTGTTGCGTTTATATTTTTGTTCAGTATAGATCAAAAGTGGCGCTGCCACACCTGGTTTGAAAACGAAATGCCGACTTGCAACAGATGTTCCGGTGGCCCTGAGACCACTAATACCGCTAAACCGAATTAGCCTTTTAAAAGGAATTGGAAGGATTTTAGTACCCATTTTAAATTGTTGGTGTTGAGCTCGGGTATGGCCATATCCAACTGCCGTCTCTCTCTCTCTTTCCATCTCTCTCTCACTCACTCACTCACACAGATTTCTCTCTGGAGTGACCTTGTCCCTGTAAACCACGGCTGCCTCGGAGGAGAGGAGAGGGGGATGTGGAGGGGAGAGGGGTGTTACAAACCCATTAACTAGCCTACTAATATTGTTGCATTGGTTAAGTCTAGGGGTCTTTGGCCTCGTTACATGGTCTGTAACCTGACTCATTATGTCTAGGGGTCTTAGTTACATGGTCTGTAACCTGACTCATTATGTCTAGGGGTCTTAGTTACATGGTCTGTAACCTGACTCATTATGTCTAGGGGTCTTTGGTCTTAGTTACATGGTCTGTAACCTGACTCATTATGTCTAGGGGTCTTAGTTACATAGTTACATGGTCTGTAACCTGACTCATTATGTCTAGGGGTCTTAGTTACATAGTTACATGGTCTGTAACCTGACTCATTATGTCTAGGGGTTTTTGGCCTCGTTACATGGTCTGTAACCTGACTCATTATGTCTAGGGGTCTTAGTTACATGGTCTGTAACCTGACTCATTATGTCTAGAGGTCTTTGGCCTCGTTACATGGTCTGTAACCTGACTCATTATGTCTAGGGGTCTTAGTTACAGTTACATGGTCTGTAACCTGACTCATTATGTCTAGGGGTCTTAGTTACATAGTTACATGGTCTGTAACCTGACTCATTATGTCTAGGGGTCTTTGGCCTCGTTACATGGTCTGTAACCTGACTCATTATGTCTAGGGGTCTTAGTTACATGGTCTGTAACCTGACTCATTATGTCTAGAGGTCTTTGGCCTCGTTACATGGTCTGTAACCTGACTCATTATGTCTAGGGGTCTTAGTTACAGTTACATGGTCTGTAACCTGACTCATTATGTCTAGGGGTCTTAGTTACATTAGTTGCATTTGTGAGAAATCAGCATATGCACCTCAATGTTGAATGTACTGTGCCCAGGGAGAGAGCAACCTTACCTTGGTCCAGGGCCAGCTCTGTCTCTCTTGACGTCTGGGTCGGCCAGTCCCAGCAAATGATTATTTCTTCAGATGGTGCTGAAACTTAAATATGTACAAAAAAGAAAAAGCCTTCCCAAACTAAAGACTCGAAAAACTAACGAAAGCCCTCAAACAAAACGAGTTGGTTCCCCAAGCAGCCACTGTGACATCACCTTAATTGTCAGTACCTGATGTGCTTATCAAGCCTTGGCTCAGCACCTAGACCTGGTTGCTGCCCTCTGGTGGTGGAGTGTGGAAGTGTATCCTGGAGAGTGTGTTTGTCTATGTCCTAACACTAACCTTCCCCTCCACATCATAACAGGGGGAAGAGTAGGAAGTGCCATCATGTGACTGACACCCCCTGACTCACATTTGATCATATGGCCCATTCACTACCACACCCTCCAATGTGCTCCAATGCGTATCTTGTCATTATTGATTAGGTGTTGTTGGGACATCACTATCTATTAGCATTAATTAAATTCATAAACCCCCAAAACAGAATGTCAGTCGCATTGAATCCCAGCCATCTCTATGGTCCAGTGTTTATCTGTGCCTCATCATCCATATACCCCCTGTGGTGTGTATTCCACGCTGATTCTCCAGACAGTGAAAAGAGCAGCTGAAGGATGGAAATGGACAGCCATTCACAGGCTGCCTGTACAGCCACCCTGTAGAACAGTGTCACTCATCAGTATTCTGAGGCGTGTGTGTTTGTTTAATGTGTGACAAATGCATCCCTTTCAGACTCCACCCTCCCAGTGAATAGGCTTAACACAGCACCTGCCACAGAGGGAGAGATGGAGATAGAAGGAATAGAAAGAGAGAGAGGGGTGGAGAGGGAGGAGTGATGGGAGAGGATGCTTTCAAGGATCCGCATTTTTCTTCTCTCCTTTATCTCTGCTCTCCCATCAGTTGGAACCTCTGTATGAACCATCTGCATCCTCCCACCTTCTCTTCTCCTTTTCTTCCCTCCATCCATGTGTCCATCCTCCCCCTCACATGTTCACCCTGGGAGTGAAGGAGAGCGAGATGTTATTCTCATGTCCCTCCCACTTGCCGCTCTGCGCACACTCCTCCCTCCTCTCCTCCCCTCCACCCTCCCTCCATCCCTAGCAGCAACTCTCTGTGTGTTTTCTTCACAGTACTATCGAAAGAACCAATGTGAGATACACAGAGATGCCGAGGCTGAGCTTTGTCTAACCGTGTGTTTGTGTGAAAGAGAACCTCTAACGCCTATTGGTCCCAAATGCTGCAGTGTGTGTTTGTTGCAGTGTGTGTGTCTGTGTCCGCGGCTGTGTGTGTGTGAGGCATCACTAGGGGACATTGCATACTACCGCTGATCCTCTGAAGAAGAGATTATCTTCATCATCGTCAGTGTTTCTGCCTACATTTGTTCCTTTCTCTCTGAGGATTCTACTACAGACTAGACCTGGACTATCTCTCCATACTGTTACTGCCTCTACTGCAGGTGGCAGAAAAACAATGCTATTTTTGGCGCCATTTTCTCTTGTTTTCCATTGGCTGGGGGTACAGCTCGAGTGTAATTTTTTCCCCCTACGCTCCCGCACTCATTCACAGCTCCTGTAGCTCTCTCTCGCTATCTGGGAGTGGTGTAGCTCTCTCTCGCTATCTGGGAGTGGTGTAGCTCTCTCTCGCTATCTGGGAGTGGTGTAGCTCTCTCTCGCTATCTGGGAGTGGTGTAGCTCTCTCTCGCTATCTGGGAGTGGTGTAGCTCTCTCTCGCTATCTGGGAGTGGTGTAGCTCTCTCTCTCTCCATCTATCTGGGAGTGGTGTAGCTCTCTCTCTCCCTCTATCTGGGAGTGGTGTAGCTCTCTCCCCCTCTCTCTGGGAGTGGTGTAGCTCTCCATCTATCTGGGAGTGGTGTAGCTCTCTCTCTCTCCCTCTCTCTGGGAGTGGTGTAGCTCTCTCCCCCTCTCTCTGGGAGTGGTGTAGCTCTCTCCCCCTCTCTCTGGGAGTGGTGTAGCTCTCTCCCCCCCTCTCTGGGAGTGGTGTAGTTCTCTCTCCCCCTCTATCTGGGAGTGGTGTAGCTCTCCCTCTCTCTCCCTCTATCTGGGAGTGGTGTAGTTCTCTCTCTCCCCCTCTCCCTGGGAGTGGCGTAGCTCTCTCTCTCCCTGGGAGTGGCATAGCTCTCTCCCCCTCTATCTGGGAGTGGCGTAGCGCTCTCTCCCCCTCTATCTGGGAGTGGCGTAGCTCTCTCTCCCCCTCTATCTGGGAGTGGCGTAGCTCTCTCTCCCCCTCTATCTGAGAGTGGTGTAGCTGCTCTTTTGGACTTGTTTTTGTTGGGAGTCTTTTTCTCTTGTTCCCTCCTTTTCTTCACCTGTACTGGAGGAGTATCTACCTAGAGACCAATCTAGTCTGGAGGAGTATCTACCTAGAGACTAACCTAGTCTGGAGGAGTATCTACCCTAGAGACTAACCTAGTCTGGAGGAGTATCTACCCTAGAGACCAACCTAGTCTGGAGGAGTATCTACCTAGAGACTAACCTAGTCTGGAGGAGTATCTACCTAGAGACCAACCTAGTCTGGAGGAGTATCTACCTAGAGACTAACCTAGTCTGGAGGAGTATCTACCTAGAGACTAACCTAGTCTGGAGGAGTATCTACCCTAGAGACTAACCTAGTCTGGAGGAGTATCTACCCTAGAGACTAACCTAGTCTGGAGGAGTATCTACCTAGAGACTAACCTAGTCTGGAGGAGTATCTACCCTAGAGACTAACCTAGTCTGGAGGAGTATCTACCTAGAGACCAACCTAGTCTGGAGGAGTATCTACCTAGAGACCAACCTAGTCTGGAGGAGTATCTACCCTAGAGACCAACCTAGTCTGGAGGAGTATCTACCTAGAGACTAACCTAGTCTGGAGGAGTATCTACCTAGAGACTAACCTAGTCTGGAGGAGTATCTACCTAGAGACTAACCTAGTCTGGAGGAGTATCTACCCTAGAGACCAACCTAGTCTGGAGGAGTATCTACCTAGAGACTAACCTAGTCTGGAGGAGTATCTACCTAGAGACTAACCTAGTCTGGAGGATTATCTACCTAGAGACTAACCTAGTCTGGAGGAGTATCTACCCTAGAGACTAAAGACTAAAGACAGTGGATTGTTCCATCCTTTTTTCTTTGCTTCTATACTAGAGGAATCTCTCACCAGAGACATGTTATGGTCTCCTAGACTCTCTCTGTCTAACTTCCATGTGAAGTTGACAGCCAAAGGATTGTTCCGGAATCTCCAACTCCTCTCGGGATGCAAGAAGACCACGGTGGTGTTCCATGCAGGTCTGAGACACACACACACCTCATCACTCCATCCATCGTACCCCTCCTCTGTTGTCTTATCTCCCACGTTCCCTATTTCAACCCCCGTGCCGCGGCAGCCATTGTTGCCCTGCAGTCCTTCTTTACCAGGGGGTTCTCTCACTGTTGTGTATAGCCGCCATGTCTACAAATGTAGATGCCACTCTCTATGTGTCTGTGTGTGTATTTGTGTGTGTGTTTTCTACACTAGTGGCTCCACCATAGCGTGGTGGTGAATAGCCGGCAAGGCAGAGGGCTTCTTCTAACCGTGAAGCCCAGAGGGCCTTGACTCCCATGGTACCCAGACACACAGCCTCATCTGGCTCCTAGTAGCCTGACCATCGTTCTGTCATTAAACCACTATGTTAAGACTGTCTGGAACAGGCCTTTTCTTTGTGTTCTGTGTCATTGTATCTATTATGAAGCAGTACTATGGGCCGGCATGCTGGTTTTGTGTCAATCACAAGCTTGACTCCTCCCTCTATCTGTTTCAAATGGTTCTACATCTATTTACTGAGTCGTTTTTTTCTTGCTATTTAGTCTTTGGCATTTTGTCTGTTAACCTGTACTTTAGCCTGACCTGCTGTTTTTGTATTCAATCTAGACTACATATCTGTCTGCGTACTATTTCTGTTATTAAATGGTTATATCTATACCGGCTAGAATAATATTAGTTGCCAAGCAGTGAAATAGTGTGTAATAGTAAAACCGTAATATGACGTGTTGTTTTGTATCCAAGCTCAGGCTGCACGTGTCTGTCTGAGGGCGGCCTCCATCTTAGTGGTTTAGAGACCCACTTCTCTGCTGTGAGAGAATGTAGGTTACAGCAGGCTTTAGTCACTGCCTGCTCTGCGGCAAGGTTGCCCATTCGTGCAAGAGCTAATCTCAATGTTTTTTCAACGTTCGCCTGATGAGGGAATTATCTGGTGGAATGAGGACAGAATATTCCAAAGGAGGGACCAGGGAGAGATGTTCCCTTTCTGAAATCTGTCTGGTGTACTGGAGAGTTTAGTGGTATTTTGGGAGCGATAAGATTATACATTCTCTAAAGGAATGTTTATCTTCTCTAATGAATTCAGCCAGCCATTCCTTCTGGTTCTCATATTTATGCGATGAACAGATATCAAATCTATGTTATTTTTATACCAGGCAACCTGTTTTTAGGGATGTAGGCTAATTTAAAACAGGTCAGTAAGCATTTCGGTACAGGCATACTGCTGGGAAGACCCAATCAGTGGAGCACTATAAGGACCCCAGTTCAGTGTTGCTACGCACACATGTGCTAATGACACCCCATGTTCTCTCACTCACTCCACACAACGACCACAGGAGGTTGGTGGCACCTTAATTGGGGAGGACGGGCTTGTGGTAACGGCTGGTGCCAAATAGGTGGAATGGCATCAAATACATCCAACACACATGGTTTGATGCCATTCCGTTGTCTCCGTTCCAGCCATTATTATGAGCCGTCCTCCCCTCAGCAGCCTCCACTGACGTCGATATTTCTCCATGTGTTGCCATGGATACAGCCGGGTTGGGAGTGCAGTCGCCTCGTTAGGCGAGCGACACGGTCTACGAGGCCCCAGATATTGCAGTTAATGAACTTTGACTGGACTGCAGGTGGGCCAGGGGTCCTTCTAGATTTTCTAGGAGTCTGTAGCCATGTCACCGGGGACGTGTTCACTTGCGCCTGCATCTCAACTGACACCCTGTTCCCAATATAGGGCCCTGGTCAGAAACAGTACACTATATGGGGTACAGGGTGGTATATGAGAAGTTCTCGGCCTTATTGGGGGCTTGGTTTATTTACAATGTGTCTTACACTTCAGTTCTAATCATACTTATATTCCATAGTCACCTCAAGGTTGTCAGAGAGATAGCGTCTAATACTGAGAGAACAGCCGGTAAATATGTTCTGTGAAGCCCATTATAGGCCAGGCTAGCACACAGACTCTCGCCCTCCTGCCTGTGGCCCAGCAAGCTTTTACATGGGTGTATCCAATGCTGCTGACGCCACATCTTTTAAGTAATGTACATCAAAATCCTCATTTGACAAATCTGCTGCAGTTTGCGGATTAATGCCGTCAGATTCGCACTTTTCATTTTTCCAGATTTGATGTTTCATCTGCGCACGGCAGGGGGCATCTTTAATCCCACCCAGATTAAGACTACGGGCTACCTTTGTGTGTGTGTGTGTGTGTGCACAAGTGATGGGCACTGTTTACTGCCTCTGGCTGGCACATCAAACCCTTTTTGAAACGTATTCCCAACCGAACTGAAACCATGTTGGTGTTTGAGGCTACTGTAGTTTGCCAGAATGTAGAGAGTGAGAGTTGGACAGAGAGCCAATCCCTCATCAACTGTACAGTATTAATTACACTCTCCTGACTGCTGCTCCAATGGGCTGGCAAATTAAAATACAACCCACTTCATAGGATGGATTAAGACTGGATTACTGTGTGTGTGTGTTGGGGGCAGTAGCTTTTCCACCCAGATCAGACTTTCACAGCGCTGAGCTGTGTTTGTGTGTGTGTGTGTGTGTGTGCGCGCAGGGGTTCATAATTTTGGCTATAGCTTTTGCACACTGCTCAATGCTGTGAAAGGCTGATCTGGGTGGAAAAGCTACTGCACGCACACACACACACACACACACAGTAATCCAGTCTTAATCCCTCCTATGAAGTGGCTTGCATTTTTGCCACCCAGCCCATTGGAGCAGCAGTCAGGAGAGTGTAATTAATACTGTACAGTTGATGAGGGATTGGCTCTCTGTCCAACTCTCACTCTCTACATTCTGGCAAACTACAGTAGCCTCAAACACCAACATGGTTTCAGTTTGGTTGGGAATACGTTTCAAAAGGGTTTGATTTACTCAGATGACAGATCTAACACACACACACACACACACACAGCCACACACGCCATCCTCAACTAAAAGACACCCTCTCCGCTCGTCTTCTTCCTCCTCTCATCCAGCCCCTCATCTCTCCCTTTCAGTAGCACCTCTTAACGTCTCCTCTAGACACTGATCCAAGATCAGTTTAGTGTTTCTCCCCATGATAGTCATGACTTGTGGATGAAAAGCTGATCCTAGATCTGTGCCCAACTTCCATCCAGAGACTTTTTTTCTTAACTTGTAAAATATGTTCCAAATGGCACCACCTTCCCTATATAGCGCACTGGTTAAAATTAGTGCACTAAATAGGGAGTAGGGTGCCATTTGGGATGCATATAATATCCCACTGCATGCTAAGTGGCTAACTGACTGACATCTCTCTCACAGACTGGGCCCTGAACCTCTATCAGCCTGCATGGCAGATCCCAGGTACACACTCTGCAAAATGTCTGCTTGACTCTTTTTCCCTCCAGAAAGGAGAACGGAGAAAAAATAAGCAAGAGACATTTTGTAAAAGGTGACGATATGTTGCTGAATATGATGGAAATATATCTGAAGCTCCTCCCAGTAAACGGAAATACTACTGGCAAACATGTTATATAATAGTGGTCTATATATTGGTCCAGTGACATCCGCCTCTTAGGCAGATCAGATAAAACCTCCATGGCCTTTGTTTTGATTCTCTTCAGGAGTTTCCACCCTCATTGAAGTAAACCCAGATGATTGTCATAAATTACAGTTGTTTATGCTTCTGAATGAAGACTATTCATGTGGGTTGTGTGTGTGTGTGTGTCTGTGTGTGTGTGTGTGTGTGTGTGTGCGTGCCTACTGGGAGGATGTTTTGGTTTCCCCTCCCTGGTGTGTTAAAAGAGATTTAGCGATTAGCAGTCACCCACAGGATGCCCCTGTGGGTGTGGTGTTGCCGTTTGGGTGCTGTGGTAGGCTGTGAAAACACAGGATGAAAGTAGGCACCGCTCCCCCTGTTAGCTCAAGCCATGCATGGGGACATCCAGACTGGCGGTGGTGCGACATGCTCCAGGAAGCGTTGAAACTCTGTGTGTGTTACGGATAGTCTCTAGTCGTGTGTGTCCCAGGGTGTGGGGTTGTCGACCACAATGCCATTAGAAGAGGCAGACACACTGACAGAGTGCTAATTACCCACTAACACACACACACACACATGTTTCATACTCCAGCATGTTCCACCACTGTCTGTCCAGGTGTCCCTATGCACACACACACTGATGCATTGAATTTAGAAACAGAAAATGCATGACAAGAAAATATTTCTAACCCAAATGTCAGATTAGTGTCAAACTGTTAATAAATGGCTGTTGACTAATAGGATAATGCAATGTAATTGGAGATTGGATTAGTAAATTGTTTGTTATGAGTGTGTCTGAGCCCATGCTGGTTATTCTAGAACTAGGCGGATTGAGTTTGAGCTCGAGCTCCATGCTGGTTATTGTAGAGCTAGACAGATGGAGTTTGAGCTCCATGCTGGTTATTGTTGAACTAGACAGATGGTGGTTATTGTAGAGCTAGACAGATGGAGTTTGAGCTCCATGCTGGTTATTGTAGAACTAGACAGATGGTGGTTATTGTTGAACTAGACAGATGGAGTTTGAGCTCCATGCTGGTTATTGTAGAGCTAGACAGATGGTGGTTATTGTAGAGCTAGACAGATGGTGTTTGAGCTCCATGCTGGTTATTGTAGAACTAGACAGATGGTGTTTTGAGCTCCATTCTGGTTATTGTAGAACTAGACAGATGGTGTTTTGAGCTCCATGCTGGTTATTGTAGAACTAGACAGATGGTGTTTTGAGCTCCATTCTGGTTATTGTAGAACTAGACAGATGGTGTTTTGAGCTCCATGCTGGTTATTGTAGAACTAGACAGATGGTGGTTATTGTAGAGCTAGACAGATGGTGGTTATTGTAGAGACAGATGGAGTTTGAGCTCCATTCTGGTAATTGTAGAGCTAGAGTGATGGTGGTTATTGTAGAGACGGATGGAGTTTGAGCTCCATTCTGGTTATTGTAGAGCTAGAGTGATGGTGTAGGCTTGGGTTGATTCAGTAGATCAAAACCTCATACAATACAGTGTGGGTGCATGTTTTTGTTCCAGCCCTGTCTAAACTGAGGTCTAAGATTAAAGACCATGATTAGTTGATTATTAGACTCAGATGTGTTAGTGGTGGGCTGAAAAACCTGCTGACACTGTATCCCTCTAGCACCAGGACTGCCCATCGAGGTGACACATGAAGCCTGTTTCTATGACTGAGGGGTTATTGACAGTGTGGTGGCCATAAGGGGGCAGTATCACAGTGTTTATCCCTCTTAGGGAGAAGGTCACAGCTCAGCTGGTGTGGTGATGGGACTCCCATAGTGTTATAGCACTCTGCCTCTCATTGAGTTGACTGTGTCAGGTGGACATCTTTATATGCAAACACTATTAAAGAGAGCTTTACTAACATAATTTATATGTGATAGCTTTAGGGAAAGATGGAGATGGTTGATCTGGCATTATAGATATGATGAGTATGATGATCAACATGAAGTATCAGGGATAACTCTATTAACAGTCTGCTGTCGGGTCAAGAGCTGTGGCCAGTTTTCCCTCCTAATAAAACACGGCATGCAGCTTCAGTCAGGCATGAAATCTCCATGGTCCACTTTGCTCTGAGACAGCAAAATACATAGGAGAGGGATGGAGGGAGAGGAGAAGAGATGGCAAAATGAGGGAGGGAGAGAGGGATGGAGGGAGAGGAGGAGACGGCAAAATGAGGGAGGGAGAGAGGGATGGAGGGAGAGGAGAAGAGATGGCAAAATGAGGGAGGGAGAGAGGGATGGAGGGAGAGGAGGAGACGGCAAAATGAGGGAGGGAGAGAGGGATGGAGGGAGAGGAGGAGACGGCAAAATGAGGGAGGGAGAGAGGGATGGAGGGAGAGGAGAAGAGACGGCAAAATGAGGGAGGGAGAGAGGGATGGAGGGAGAGGAGGAGACGGCAAAATGAGGGAGGGAGAGAGGGATGGAGGGAGAGGAGGAGACGGCAAAATGAGGGAGGGAGAGAGGGATGGAGGGAGAGGAGGAGACGGCAAAATGAGGGAGGGAGAGAGGGATGGAGGGAGAGGAGAAGAGATGGCAAAATGAGGGAGGGAGAGAGGGATGGAGGGAGAGGAGGAGAGATGGCAAAATGAGGGAGGGAGAGAGGGATGGAGGGAGAGGAGAAGAGATGGCAAAATGAGGGAGGGAGAGAGGGATGGAGGGAGAGGAAAAGAGATGGCAAAATGAGGGAGGGAGAGAGGGATGGAGGGAGAGGAGGAGAGATGGCAAAATGAGGGAGGGAGAGAGGGATGGAGGGAGAGGAGAAGAGATGGCAAAATGAGGGAGGGAGAGAGGGATGGAGGGAGAGGAGAAGAGATGGCAAAATGAGGGAGGGAGAGAGGGATGGAGGGAGAGGAGAAGAGATGGCAAAATGAGGGAGGGAGAGAGGGATGGAGGGAGAGGAGAAGAGATGGCAAAATGAGGGAGGGAGAGAGGGATGGAGGGAGAGGAGGAGAGATGGCAAAATGAGGGAGGGAGAGAGGGATGGAGGGAGAGGAGAAGAGATGGCAAAATGAGGGAGGGAGAGAGGGATGGAGGGAGAGGAGGAGACGGCAAAATGAGGGAGGGAGAGGGGGATGAAATGGACAGAGAAAGGGAGGGGGAGAGAAAGGGAGGGGGAGAGATGGACAGAGAAAGGGAGGGAGTGGATGGTTTTGTATCCTAACTGCACTGTTGCTTGATGCTAATGCACTCCTAATGGATCCTTGGATTCTACCTCGGGCCCATCATTACAGAGCTATCCCAGCATGCACTGCTGCACTGTTTCTTAGCTCCACTGGGGTTTCAGTCGGTGTCTGCTCAGAGACCTTTAGGCGTATCCTCCTGCATGCTAGTGTGTATGTTGTGTTTCTATGTTGTGGAGAGTGGAATGCGAGAGACCATGCTAAAAGTCCTGGCCAGCACACTCAACCGACCTTGCTCTCTTTCAGTGGACAAGAACAAGGCTCGGGGGGCGCCGTTGGCGAGGACCCTCTCCCAGACCAGCACCACTACTCAGGTAGGAGGACCCAGCCAACCCCAGCCGCCCCAACCAGACCTGGTCCCAGTCCCTGCCGTCCCTCTCCCAGTCCAGGGACCAGTGGTCTCGGCATCCCGCCCAGCCCGGGCTCTAGTGGAGGCTAAGCCGGCCACGGTGGCCCAGTACCGTGCCCAGTGTGAGAAGAAGAACCAGAGCCTTCAGCAGCTCCGACGGCTCCTGGAGCAGGGCAACCGTCGGATAGAGGCCCTGGCTACCGTGGTGCAGCACCTCTTCACCGAGGTAACATGGGAATATGTCTGGGTTTTACTGCACCTTGGTGTGCTGTTCTGTCACTTCACCCTTACCTACATGTACAAATGACATGGACTAACCTGTACCCTCGCACATTGACTTGGTACCGGTACCCCCTGTATACAGCCTCGTAATTGTTATTATTATTTGTTTTTGTTATTTAGTAAATATTGTCCTAACTCTATTTTCTTAACTGGATTATTTGTTCATTAAGAGCTTGTAAGTAAGAATTTCACGGTAAGGTAACACCTGTTGTATTCGGCGCATGTGACATAAAATGTGATTTGTTTTGTTTGTTGTAGTTAGGCGCTTGGTGAGCTAAAAGGAATGTCCTCGGTCTATTTTAGTAACTATGGCCTTGTTGTTATAGAGGGCAGAGAACCAGATCTGTCCTCTGTGTGTGTTTGAGTAGTGCCATGGATATTATTCATGTAGCAATATAGATATAGTGGGTGTTGGTTGGTTGACTTGCAGAGCTTCTGTTTACATGACTGAGGAGGAGGAGGCAGGAAGGACTGTAAATCTCACCACACCCACTCACCATTTAGGGTCCATGGCTGTCCTCAAATACACAGGACCTTTCCATCCAGAACTATGTATGACTATTGATGAGTGGGTGTCAACGGTATGCTGTGGTTGGCTGAATGTGGTTGGCTGAATGTGGATGGCTGCATGCATGAAGTATCTGTTGTCTCTGCTGTCTTCTGTTGTCCACTGCTAAAACAAGCAGTTCAAGCTGTGTGTGTGTGTGTGTGTGTGTGTGTGTCTGCCACCAGTCAAAAGCAGCCTCTCAATGATAACACTGGTGACACTGCTATCCCCTATCAATATCCTACAAAATCCCATCCATATCTTATATAGTGTCCATCTGTACGTGGCTTTGGCTTTCTTAGACAAGGATCCTGTTGAACCAAACTGAGTTCCTGGTTCATGTCTTTTGAGGGTGTGTTCTATCAGTGTTTTAAGCCAGCGATTGGTCCAGCCAGGCGAGTGGGTGTGGCTTGTGTGCATAATACCGCCTGTCACTCACAGAATCCCGGACTTGAATAGGCTGCTGTGTAAATATTTGCAGAGATATTTACCCGCTGTCTTCAGGACGAACATTTGGAAACGCTCATTGTGATCAAGTGACATTTCTTGACAGCACATGTTAAACACAGTAGGATATTTTTAATTATACGCTTTGTGTATTTAGGATTGAGAGGAATCATCCCCAAATTAAAACACGAATTATAGACCATAATCTACTAACACAGAGAGAGAATGAGGTTTCACTACTCTGTAAATCCTTTCATGACAGGCATTTCCACATGAATCTTTGTCATACTTTTAATTATTCTGGTACGGCAGGAACATGTTTGGAATAGCAGTGATAATCTGCTCCAGGCGCCGAAATCCCTGGGCGTTTATAAAGTATACTGGCTCACCTTGCTTTAACAGTTTTATGAGGGCATAGTGAACTTTTCAAATTCTTCATCTGTATGACAACTGGCTAGGGAATGTGCAGCTCACAACATTTTCCCCCAGATTCTCTCTTTCATTCTCTCTCCGTCTGTGTTTCATTCTCTCTCTTTCATTCTCTCTCCGTCTCTCCCTCTCTCCCTCTCGCTCATTCTCTCTACCATGTCCTAAAGCTGATTTGGTCCTTAGTTTCTCCTCACAACTGGGACTTGCTGTCATGTTGTAAGTGTATCTGATATGCTACCCCACATCTGGTATGAATGAAGAACTGTAACATCACTGTTATGTGTTTAAAGGAGGGGGGGGGGGTAGGGAGGGAATGAGGGAGGCAAAGATGGATACATGGAGATGAAGGGAAGGGTGGTCTACAGCCTTGTGATGTTGACCACGCCTACCGTCTGCTGACCCTACCTGACCAGAGGTGTTACACACACTGAGCTTCACAATAACACACACCGTCTGTCTGTCTCTCTGCCTGAGTGGTGTGATAGTATTCTATCTGTCTGTCTGAGTGGTGTGATAGTATTCTATCTGTCTGTCTGAGTGGTGTGATAGTATTCTATCTGTCTGCCTGAGTGGTGTGATAGTATTCTGTCTGAGTGGTGTGATAGTATTCTATCTGTCTGTCTGAGTGGTGTGATAGTATTCTATCTGTCTGTCTGAGTGGTGTGATAGTATTCTATCTGTCTGTCTGAGTGGTGTGATAGTATTCTATCTGTCTGTCTGAGTGGTGTGATAGAATACTATCTGTCTGTCTGAGTGGTGTGATAGTGATGGGAGAGAACAGTCTATCTCCTGTAAACCTGGTTTTATCTCCTAGAGAAAAGAACAACCATGTGGTTTCACCTTCCACAACATTCACTCCTCCACAGGTGCTGTTGTGTGACAGACTGTGAACTGAGCGGTCATTTAGATAGTAGAAAATCATCTCCACAATGCTGTTCTGAATCAGACAACGTTGGTTTCTTTATCAAGTTAAGGAAATCATTCGTTGTGTCAAGTACTGTATCAAGTCAAGGGATTCCTGCTTCAGTCCGGTTGGTTTCCTTTTCCACTTTCTAACCAAACACCCCTCTGTGGAGAAGACAGACAGCTCTGGAATGCTTTTCCACTTTCTAACCAAACACCCCTCTGTGGAGAAGACAGACAGCTCTGGAATGCTTTTCCACTTTCTAACCAAACACCCCTCTGTGGAGAAGACAGACAGCTCTGGAATGCTTTTCCACTTTCTAACCAAACACCCCTCTGTGGAGAAGACAGACAGCTCTGGAATGCTTTTCTGGCTTTCTAACCAAACACCCCTCTGTGGAGAAGACAGACAGCTCTGGAATGCTTTTCCACTTTCTAACCAAACACCCCTCTGTGGAGAAGACAGACAGCTATGGAATGCTTTTCCACTTTCTAACCAAACACCCCTCTGTGGAGAAGACAGACAGCTCTGGAATGCTTTTCTGGCTTTCTAACCAAACACCCCTCTGTGGAGAAGACAGACAGCTCTGGAATGCTTTTCCACTTTCTAACCAAACACCCCTCTGTGGAGAAGACAGACAGCTCTGGAATGCTTTTCCACTTTCTAACCAAACACCCCTCTGTGGAGAAGACAGACAGCTCTGGAATGCTTTTCTGGCTTTCTAACCAAACACCCCTCTGTGGAGAAGACAGACAGCTCTGGAATGCTTTTCTGGCTTTCTATTGATTAAAGAGATGGATTGAAGGGGAGACAGGGGAGGGAGAGAAATGGAGGAGGGACTGGGGGGAGGGAGAGAAATGGAGGAGGGACTGGGGGGAGGGAGAGAAATGGAGGAGGGACTGGGGGGAGGGAGAGAAATGGAGGAGGGACTGGGGGGAGGGAGAGAAATGGAGGAGGGACTGGGGGGAGGGAGAGAAATGGAGGAGGGACTGGGGGGAGGGAGAGAAATGGAGGAGGGACTGGGGGGAGGGAGAGAAATGGAGGAGGGACTGGGGGGAGGGAGAGAAATGGAGGAGGGACTGGGGGGAGGGAGAGAATGGAGGAGGGACTGGGGGAGGGAGAGAAATGGAGGAGGACTGGGGGGAGGGAGAGAAATGGAGGAGGGACTGGGGGGAGGGAGAGAAATGGAGGAGGGACTGGGGGGAGGGAGAGAAATGGAGGAGGGACTGGGGGGAGGGAGAGAAATGGAGGAGGGACTGGGGGGAGGGAGAGAAATGGAGGAGGGACTGGGGGGAGGGAGAGAAATGGAGGAGGGACTGGGGGGAGGGAGAGAAATGGAGGAGGGACTGGGGGGAGGGAGAGAAATGGAGGAGGGACTGGGGGGAGGGAGAGAAATGGAGGAGGGACTGGGGGGAGGGAGAGAAATGGAGGAGGGACTGGGGGAGGGAGAGAAATGGAGGAGGGACTGGGAGGAGAGAGGGACTAATGCACCAGCTGCAGTTTCAAGCCTCCCTGCAGGTGGGGAGAGAAGGGTAAAGGGGTGGGTCTGTTGGGTTCCACCACATCACCTGTGAACTGTACATCTGGGAGTATCAATAACCCCGCCCCCTAGCTTCGAGCCCTACCGTAATCCTCCTGATAGAGGGAGAAGAGAGGTTCCTATCTGAGGAACAGCAATGAGCTCTCTGAATGTAGTAGAGGTTGTCAAGCCAACTAAACACGAGAGCAAACTTAAAACTCTAACAAATTAGTAATACTAATGAGTGTCCCCCTAGATTAAAATGTCCCCCTAGATAAACCCAGGTCGCATTCATAAGGGCACATAGTAGTGAAGCGTTTGGGGGGGGGAAAAAACTAAAGCGTTGTTATAGTCCCTACCTGTTTCAGTATGTTTTCTCCCATTTGGTGCCTAATGAACACACCCATGATCTGGTGCCATCAGTTATTTTAGATTAGACTACGTGGATGTCTCCTGGTGTATATACTGTGTTGACTTGTAGTGTAATAGTGTGGATGACTGTGAAGGAGGGATGAATCCTCTGGGCTGTAAACGAGTGGAGAATAGCCCTCCTGTCTCATCCCTCCATCCGAGTGCATTTCCGTCGTAGGGAAGATCTCCTGGCTAGCGTCTGGCTCGCTAGGAGGATATTTAGAGAGTCTTGGCAGTGAAATAACTCTTCACTTATAGCATTATAAGCCTTCTATTGACTCTACAGTGCCAGACTCTCTATTTGTGTGCGTCTACTCTAAAAGGAGAATGCCAGTGCTGTCTTGGTCTGCAGAGACCACTTGAAAGCGCCACGTAGAAGATTCTACAGCACAAACCAAGCCAGGAATGGAATGGATTAGTCAGCTTTGACGTGAAGAACACGAGTCAAAGGTGGCATAAAAAAACAGTTGATTAGGTCTAATAGGACTCCGCTATACCACAGCAGTTTGAGCATCTGGTTAGATTGTAAACTCTCCTTCCAGACCCACATCAAACATCTCCAATCCAAAGTTAAATCTAGAATTGGCTTCTTATTTCACAACAAAGCATCCTTCACTCATGCTGCCAAACATACCCTTGTAAAACTGACCATCCTACCGATCCTTGACTTCGGCGATGTCATTTACAAAATAGCATCCAATACCCTACTCAACAAATTGGATGCAGTCTATCACGGTGCAATCCGTTTTGTCACCAAAGCCCCATATACTACCCACCATTGCAACCTGTACGCTCTCGTTGGCTGGCCCTCGCTTCATACTCGTCGCCAAACCCACTGGCTCCATGTCATCTACAAGACCCTGCTAGGTAAAGTCCCCCCTTATCTCAGCTCGCTGGTCACCATAGCATCACCCACCTGTAGCACGTGCTCCAGAAGGTATATCTCTCTGGTCACCCCCAAAACCAATTATTTATTTGGCCGCCTCCTTCCAGTTCTCTGCTGCCAATGACTGGAACGAACTACAAAAATCTCTGAAACTGGAAACACTTATCTCCCTCACTAGCTTTAAGCACCAGCTGTCAGAGCAGCTCACAGATTACTGCACCTGTACATAGCCCACCTATAATTTAGCCCAAACAACTACCTCTTTCCCTACTGTATTTATTTATTTATTTTGCTCATTTGCACCCCATTATTTTATTTCTTTGCACATTCTTCCACTGAAAATCTACCATTCCAGTGTTTTACTTGCTATATTGTATTTACTTTGCCACCATGGCCTTTTTTTGCCTTTACCTCCCTTCTCACCTCATTTGCTCACATCGTATATAGACTTGTTTATACTGTATTATTGACTGTATGTTTGTTTTACTCCATGTGTAACTCTGTGTCGTTGTATGTGTCGAACTGCTTTGCTTTATCTTGGCCAGGTCACAGTTGTAAATGAGAACTTGTTCTCAACTTGCCTACCTGGTTAAATAAAGGTGAAATAAAATAAAAAATCTCCACTGTAACTATGTAGCAGGCTAGCTAATAGGCAATGGCCAAGCTCGCTTTGATTCCCTATAGGTCATGTCTTTGAAAAGTAGAATCTAGTGAGTTGTTAGTGCTGCCGTTTATGAATGGATTAGCCCCACAGACACATGTACTGTACAACCACTGGCTCTTGTAAAGGTTAAAGGAACCAGAGAGGCTTGACCACGCAGCCCCCGAGGCCCAGAGCAGAGGGCCTTAGCCCAGCCTGACCTCACGCTCATCTAGCCCTCTCCCTCCATCACCCCCAGCTCCAGGCCCTGTCTCTAGGGGAAATATATGTGGGCTGGAGCTTGGCCAAGGGCGGCTGGGTTGGAGGTGGGGAGGTACTGCTAGGCAGGGCTTGATGTGCTGAGTACTCCTTGGAGAGGGAGAGGGAGAGGGAGGGAGGTTTATTTGATGTAGACAGACCAGTTTCCTGAGCGAGCGAGAGAGTGGAGTGGTAGAGGTGGTTGGAGAGGGGGAGGTTCTGACCAGGCACATTGTAGTGGAGCTCCTAGATGTAGCACTTGGCCCTTCAGCAGCCCAGGGGGAATAACATGGGCTCCTCTGGCAGCAAAGCCTGCCTGAAGACTCCTCCACATACCAGAAAGAAAGGCAAGGTGTGTTTGTTTTCTCTCTCTCTTCTTTTCTCTTCTTTTCTCCCTCTCTTTCTTTCTCGCTCCGTCTGCTTTATTTTTGTTGTTGTTTTTGTTTTGCGCATCTGTTGGCGGGCTGTTTGGCCTCTATCTCTCTCTATCTTTCTCTCTATCTTTCTCTATCTATCTCTCTCTCTATATATCTCTCTATCTTTCTCTATCTATCTCTCTCTCTATCTATCTCTCTATCTATCTCTCTCTATCTCTCTCTATCTCTCTCTCTCTCTCTCTCTCTCTCTCTCTATCTCGATCTCTCTATCTGTTCCCTTACAGCTGACCGATTGGATTCATGACTATAAAGTATGTGTGTGTGTGCATCATGCCATGTGTCAAATAGAGACGGTTATGAAGTGATCGTTGTGTCTCTGTTTTAAAGAGTGTGAACATTTATTATAGCACCGTCTCTGTTTGACCATTTTAGAGATGTGTGTGTGTGTGTGTGTGTGTGTGTGTGTGTGTGTGTGTGTGTGTGTGTGTGTGTGTGATTAGTGCAGGGTGTAGCCTTCCATCCTTTCAGGATGTTGAGACAATGTTGATATGTATGAGAGTGTAAGTCCGTAAGAATGATCAAGTTCATGAGAGTTTTTGTGTACGTGACGGCTGAGAGGAAGCGTGTGTGTTTTAGACTCAAACTATCTACGTATTAATGCGTAGGCCTGTCAGGTGAGTTTTCATAGCACGTGTTCCCTGCTTCTAAGATGCCCAATGTCACCCTAAAAGTCGTCTCTCCACAGTATGATAACGGCGTGATATGGATACAGTGTCATAAGGAAAACAGTGTCTGGTGTCGAGACAGCTGCTGAAAACGCTAGCCTGGTTCCCAAATCCGTTTGTGCTGTCTCGTCAACTCCTACGGCACCATAGAAGATGGCGGATGGCGCTAACAGATCTGGGACCAGGCTATGAAAATGCAGCTCTCAGAAACGTTCTGTCTCTGTAGCCTACCCAGCAGGCTAATGTAGGTTGTAGTAGGTTGTTGTTAGAAGTTACAGCATTCCTCGACACGCCTATAGGAATATGTTATTAGGTCACCATACTGAAGCCTGTAATTTTTCGAAGTCTAAGAAGCTATTGTTGCCAAGGAATGATGTTGTGGAAAGATGACTGTCAGTCGAGTCATAATGTCTGACGTAAAACGATTGTCTGGCTCCACTTGAAACGAAAGTCTCACATAGTTTAGGAATAGTTTTTCCATTGACTTAATAACTAATGTTCTCTCTCTCTCTCTCTCTCTGTCTCTCTCTCTGTCTCTCCCCCCCCCCCCCCCCCCCCCCCCCAACAGCGTGAAGAGACATTGAAGCTGAAGAAAGGACTGTCCCTGGAGCTTTCTACCCTGCGCGATGAGCTCAGTAAGAAAAACACCACCTCAAGCATGTCTACCCCTCTACCTCATGTCTACCCCTCTACCTCATGTCTGCCCCTCTACCTCATGTCTACCCCTCTACCTCATGTCTACCCCTCTACCTCATGTCTACCCCTCTACCTCTTACATATGCACATTTATCATCACGTCGGTTGCTCAAGGAAGAGAAAGTGTTTGCCTGAAGCAGAAAATCTGTAAATAAGAAAATTATCAACGAGAACATTTAATCTGACAATTGTGTCTCGTTATGAGTGAAGCCAACAAGTTTTTTTTTACAACACTCAATGTGAATTAACCTTCCCTCTATTTCACTCTCATTTCCCTAACCTGTTGGCTTATCATTAAGGCCTTATCAGGTCGTCAACTGCCTTCCAAAGCTCTGTGTGCTGGCCAACTCTCTGCCTCTGTGTAGACATTATTAGCCCCCACCCCCTAGACATGCTGTATTTGGGAGGCGTGAATGCAAGCCTCGGCATGTTTTGCAAAAATGTGTGTGCCTGTGTGTACACCTGTTAGCATGCAAGTACGTGTGTTTGCACGTGTCAGGGAAATGCATTGAACTGATGTTATTGGTAGCCCGTGCAGCGGTCATAAAGCCTTCATAATTACAGACAGTCTCCTTTGTCCAAGGTCTTCCTTCACGCAGGACTTAACGTCTTCCTTCCAAGCATTCACCAACAGTAGTTAGTGGTAGTCTCTCTGCAGCATCATCTCTGTTTACCCTTATGGAGACATGCTACATCACTGTCGTGACAGGACAATAGTCTTAACATAATGGGTTTGGGTGCTGTGAAACTGCTTGTCAGGGAAGGGGGTTGTTCTCTTTAGGAGGAAATGTTCAGACTCTAATTCTGGAGAAACGTCTGGTTGTTGTAGAGCAGGGATCAGCAACTAGATCACACCGCGGGACGATTTCTTTCTTGAGGAGATGGTCAGGGGGCCAGAGCATAATTACAAATACTTTGTAGACTGCAGATATAATATTTGACTAAAACACAATCATTTCGAACCTTGCTTATATTTGGATACAATCACATATCTATTATCCGTTCGGTATCCTTATGAACAAAATAAAAATCACTTGGAGCTGATTTGCTGGTGTTTCTAATTTTTTTTACATGGGGGGCCAAATAAAATCATCTGCGGGCCATATTTTGTTGTAGTGTAATCTGACATTTTGACAACATTTCGATCCATGTTTCCCCAGAATTTCAAATACTTCCAATTGTAAAAACATGCATCCTTCCTCCCTTCAAGATGATCCCTGATCTGACACGACTGGATAGGTCAATAATATGTGATAGAATCCATGCTTACAGCTATCCATTTTTCTTAGTGGTGATCATTTCAAACAAGGCGGGAAGGTGTTTGTGAACATGTTGAAACACTCATTGTTGTGGATGTGTTTCATACATTACAAGGCATTCTGTTCTGTTCCGCCAATGACATCAGAGTGGCGTTCCAGAGGAATGGGCTTGTTCAGTTCTGTTCCTTCGACTTGGCCCAGACCCCAGATGTTGTAATGTGTTACGAAAGGGAGAGGAAACGTGCGCCGTTTCACTTTACCCAAGTGCCCCCATGACCGTCTCAGACGTCCTGCCAGACCTCGTCAATCCTCGCCAACTGTGCAAGATGCCTTAGAGGCATCTGGTTGGAATGCCTGTACAATGTGGTTCTGATGAACAATACCAACGGCCGTCTGCTGTCAGGGATATAGAGAGCTAGAAAGCCCCCTTCTCTTTTAAACAGACAGGCACACACTCTCACATGCATGATAGACACACACACACACACACACAACACTCCGACTACAATTCTGCCGTTTTATTCCTTCACACACTTTTCTCTCTCACACACGTTTATACAAACCATACTTTTACTACACAGTGAAACCCATTCCGTCTCAACACACACACTCCTGTAAGCCCGGACACACCTTTAACTGCCGTACCAAGCCCTCTCCCCCCTAAAAGCAAACACGTGCATAGATGCACTTTCTTTCCCACCGAACCTCAGCAGAAAATGTATCGACTACCATCTGTTTGATGAGCGGGGGCTTTGGTGTGCTTGTTGAACCTTGACCCCTGTTTTTACACATGACTGTGGAATGTATGAATCTCACTCTCACCACCTCCTTCAAAACTCTGTCTGTTAACGTCAGACTTTGAGAAGTGCTAACAAGTCTCTCTGCTATGTCTACTGTATGTTTGACCAGCAGAACCTGTGTCAATACGTTTCTCTTCAAGCTAGTGAAAGAACGTTGTCAGTCTGACTTCCAGGGATTTTATTTGTCTTTCCGACAGTTTTTCAGTTAACAGTTCTAGGCTCTTTATAATGAGTGGATATTGGTCACAGTTAAAATCTGCGGATTGAGTTAGTGATATTTCATTGAAGCCCGTTATCTACTTCCCCGAAGTCTGATGAACTAATGGGTACCATTTTGTATGTCTCTGCTGGTTAGCGTTGGCTTGTGAAACGACCTCCAACTTCCTTCGTACTGGACACAGATACATAGAAATGGTATCCACGAGTTCATGTTAATCTGGGGAAGTAGATAAAGGGGATTGTTAAAATCCTAAACTATCCCTTTAAATCTGATCCTAGATCAATTTAATCTTGAGCTGATAATGACTACAGTAACAGGCTTGAGTAAATCCTGATCCTAGATCTGCCCTTAGATACACAGTCTTTCCAGCTCCCTTCCTTGTTCATTCTTGACCCATGATGTCGTGTTATGAAACAATTTGTGGGGGGGAGCAGCGCTGATGTCATAATTTGGGGGCCACATGCCAGTCACACCTGCCCCTAATCCACACACACACATACCCTTTCTGTTAGTTACCCCATAATAAAGACAGGACCCGTCTGTTAATGGGCTCACAGCTGCCGGCCTTTATGACAACATCGCCGTGGCAACAGGCCTCAGAGTTAATCCCACAGGGGAGGATATGAGGAAATGTCAACTGTCCAGGCTGCTCTGTGCTGCGCTGTGGGAATCTGGTATTATCATTACATATATGGGTCTATCATTACATATATGTATTAAAATATAGTCCTGTCATTAGATGTCGATTTAAGTAGGTTATAGCCTACTAGACCCAAATGAATTCTACTCCTGGTTGGGCAAAACAATTACGTTCAATGGAGATCTGCTGTTGAAGGGGCTTTTTAGTTCAGGGCCTGTTTTAATGGGTCCTGGAATCTGGCCCTTAGTTTTCAGCGGACATGTGAAGTGTTGTGTGAAAGGCTGCATGTGATTCTGATCAGGATTAGAGGTTGGGGTTGGATTGCGCAATGTTGGAACAGTCGTGCATTTTTCCAGTGCGTCGTCAGATGTTCACATCCAATTGGTGTTTATGCAACGCTGTTACAAAAACACCAATTGGCCGTTAGATGTTATTCCAACACTGTTGCTCTCTTATTACAGTGAAGTCATTATTTATCATAGAGCCTCATTCTGGGTAATTGTGTTTTGAAAGTGAATTCTAAAATACAAAAGTGACAATGACATGGTCTCTCTCTTTCTCCCTCCCTCCCTCCCTCCCTCCCTCCCTCCCTCCCTCCCTCCCTCCCTCCCTCCCTCCCTCCCTCCCTCCCTCCCTCCCTCCCTCCCTCCCTCCCTCCCTCCCTCCCTCCCTCCCTCCCTCCCTCCCTCCCTCCCTCCCTCCCTCTCTTCCCCCTCCCTCCCTCTCCAGTCTCCTCGTCCCAGTGCTGTGAGCGGCTGCAGAAGGAGAAGGAGGAGGTGCGGGTGTCTCTGGAGGAGGTGGTGCGGAGGGTCCAGAGGGATCACCAGGCTGAGCTGACCGGCCTGGAGGAGAGGCTCAAGGCCTTCTACCAGGCAGAGTGGGACAAGGTGCACCAGGCCTATCAGGAGGAGGCGGACAAATGCCGCGCACTCATGGAGCAGCAGGTCAGTGGTCGAGGCGGTGACCGGGCTTGTGGTGACCGGGCTCTGAAATTTTCAACTTGTTAACTGGTTGAACGGGGCACGTGTTTAACTACAACCTGTTAGCAAGTCGGAGTTTCCTAGTTCCGAGTAGCACGTGAACACAGCATTCAAGCACTTCTGAAACCCTCCACTGGCTCTCAACCGCACCACACACAGCGCCCAACTCCTAAATGCTTCCCGAGATTTACGACCGTTGCCATGGTTATTACTCCCTGATGTCATCAGCGGTAGAACGGGGCGGCATGGATGAATATGAATTGGCACGTAGTATTACTTCCTGAGTCCTCTATGGCCTACATCTAACTGGTAATTCAATTAGCGATAAATCATCCACATCAGCTTGTTCCAAATCAGATACTTTTTAGCACACCTACTCCCACGCACAAAACACACACCTCATACACACGCAGACTCCTGCACATACACACACACACACAACGCTGCTGCCCCATGTATATAGAGACATAAAACACACACCTCACACACACGCAGACTCCTGCACATACACATACACACACACACACAACGCTGCTGCCCCATGTATGTAGAGACATAAAACACACACCTCACACACACGCAGACTCCTGCACACACACACACACACACACACACACACACACACACACACACACACACAACGCTGCTGTCCCATGTATATAGAGACATAAAACACACACACACACACACACAACGCTGCTGCCCCATGTATATAGAGACATAAAACACACACACACAACGCTGCTGCCCCATGTATATAGAGACATAAAACACACACACAACGCTGCTGCCCCATGTATATAGAGACATAAACACACACACACACAACGCTGCTGCCCCATGTATATAGAGACATAAAACACACACACACACACACAACGCTGCTGCCCCATGTATATAGAGACATAAAACACACACACACACACACACACAACGCTGCTGCCCCATGTATATAGAGACATAAAACACACACACACACACAACGCTGCTGCCCCATGTATATAGAGACATAAAACACACACACACACACACACACACACACAAAACGCTGCTGCCCCATGTATATAGAGACATAAAACACACACACACACACACACACACAACGCTGCTGCCCCACGTATATAGAGACATAAAACACACACACACACACACACACAACGCTGCTGCCCCATGTATATAGAGACATAAAACACACACACACACACACAACGCTGCTGCCCCATGTATATAGAGACATAAAACACACACACACAACGCTGCTGCCCCACGTATATAGAGACATAAAACACACACACACACACAACGCTGCTGCCCCACGTATATAGAGACATAAAACACACACACACACACAACGCTGCTGCCCCATGTATATAGAGACATAAAACACACACACACACACACACAACGCTGCTGCCCCATGTATATAGAGACATACACACACACACACACAACGCTGCTGCCCCACGTATATAGAGACATAAAACACACACACACAACGCTGCTGCCCCACGTATATAGAGACATAAAACACACACACACAACGCTGCTGCCCCACGTATATAGAGACATAAAACACACACACACACACACACACACACACAACGCTGCTGCCCCATGTATATAGAGACATACACACACACACACACACAACGCTGCTGCCCCACGTATATAGAGACATAAAACACACACACACAACGCTGCTGCCCCACGTATATAGAGACATAAAACACACACACAACGCTGCTGCCCCACGTATATAGAGACATAAAACACACACACACAACGCTGCTGCCCCACGTATATAGAGACATAAAACACACACACACAACGCTGCTGCCCCACGTATATAGAGACATAAAACACACACACACACACACACAACGCTGCTGCCCCACGTATATAGAGACATAAAACACACACACACACACAACGCTGCTGCCCCACGTATATAGAGACATAAAACACACACACACAACGCTGCTGCCCCACGTATATAGAGACATAAAACACACACATACAACGCTGCTGCCCCACGTATATAGAGACATAAAACACACACACACAACGCTGCTGCCCCACGTATATAGAGACATAAAACACACACACACAACGCTGCTGCCCCACGTATATAGAGACATAAAACACACACACACACCGCTGCTGCCCCACGTATATAGAGACATAAAACACACACACACACACACACACACACACACAACGCTGCTGCCCCATGTATATAGAGACATAAAACACACACACACAACGCTGCTGCCCCACGTATATAGAGACATAAAACACACACACACAACGCTGCTGCCCCATGTATATAGAGACATACACACACACACACACACAACGCTGCTGCCCCACGTATATAGAGACATAAAACACACACACACAACGCTGCTGCCCCATGTATATAGAGACATAAAACACACACACACAACGCTGCTGCCCCATGTATATAGAGACATAAAACACACACACACAACGCTGCTGCCCCATGTATATAGAGACATAAAACACACACACACAACGCTGCTGCCCCACGTATATAGAGACATAAAACACACACACACAACGCTGCTGCCCCACGTATATAGAGACATAAAACACACACACACAACGCTGCTGCCCCACGTATATAGAGACATAAAACACACACACACAACGCTGCTGCCCCACGTATATAGAGACATAAAACACTTCCCGTTTCTGTTATGCTGCTTTCACACTGTGTATTTAAATACTGGATTCTCCACATAGTTCATTCTATTATTTCTCATTTGAACTGTCCTGTTAGGAGCAGGTGACACCAGCATTTCACTGCACCCGCTATAACACCTGATAAACTGTGTACGCAACCAATAACCTTTGATTTGAAATGTGTCATAATAGTGGGGGGGAATATTAGTAGTATGAATTGGAAGTATAAAGAGGAAACCTTGGACTATTGAGATTCACCCCGTAACTGATGCTCAGCTTGTAATGGCGTACTTGTATTACTGAGAGGAGCCCATGGAATTAGAATGGTCAATCAAATCCATTTTCTTCTTCTTCTCTCTGTCAGCTGGAGGAGATGAGGAGCAGACAGGAGACTCTGAGGAGAAACTCTGAGGCCAGCCACGCTCAGCAGATGGACACGCTCAGACTGACCTACGACACCGCTGTCCAAGGTGAGGACACACAACCACACACCTTCACAGAACTCATTGAAATTCATCCCTCTATTCTTCTGTCCTAAAATGCATGTTTCAACCCATCCATCCATCCACCCACCAATCCATCCACCCATCCATCAATCCATCCACCCATCATCCATCCACCCATCAATCCACCCATCATCCATCCACCCATCATCCATCCACCCATCCATCCACCCATCAATCTATCCATCCATCAATCCATCCATCCACCCATCAATCCATCCATCAATCCTTCCAGCCACCCATCAATCCATCCATCCACCCATCAATCTATCCACCCATCAATCTATCCATCACTCCTTCCAGCCACCCATCAATCCATCCATCCACCCATCAATCTATCCACCCATCAATCTATCCATCAATCCTTCCAGCCACCCATCAATCCTTCCATCCACCCATCAATCCATCCACCCATCAATCCATCAATCCACCCATCAATGCACCATCCATCACAATCCTTCCATCCACCCATCAATCAATCCACCATCAATCTATCAATCCATCCTTCCACCCATCAATCTATCCATCAACCCATCAATCCTTCCATCCATCCACCCATCTACCCATCCACCCATCAATCCATCCACCCATCAATCCATCCATCCACCCATCAATCTATCCATCAATCCTTCCAGCCACCCATCAATCCTTCCATCCACCCATCAATCCATCAATCCACCCATCAATCCACCATCCTTCCATCCACCCATCACAATCCTTCCATCCACCCATCAATCCATCCACCCATCCATCTCAGGCATCCACACACTTGGTTGGTTTTCACATGAGAAAGGATTAATCCAAAGTGTTTTAATTGGTGAATAAGTGACTAGTTTTCCTCCATTGACTCAGTGTGTGTTGTTGTTTTGCAGAGCTCAGGAAAACCCTGGAACAGGACTTAGAGAACCTGGACAAAACACTAAAGGAAACAGAGGCCACTCTCACTGTAAGATCCATGTTCCCTGTACCTCCCTCCCTGCCTTACCAACACGTTTACCCAATACAGATACTACTATCTTCTGTATGTCTTCTATAGACTCCGTATCAGGGAGGAACACTGTTGTAGTGTTGACTTAACTCTCTCTCTCTCAACCACTTTCTCTCTCTCACACCCACAACAGGAGAAAATCCAGGACCTCACGTTGGAGAACGAGGCGCTGAGCGAGAAGCTGCGAGCGGAGGAGGAGAGGAGGAGGATTCTGGCAGAGAAGAACCAGGTAAAAGGAATATGACGGCACCCTATGTAGTGGCCTAATTATGCCCAGAGCCCCATGGACACAGGAAGGTGCTGAAGAATGCTATTGTTCTGGTACACTGTGTACCTCAGTCAACAATACTACTGCTGTGAGACCGATGTCCCAGTTTACTGCTTCCTTTTTGTTGTTATTGGTCTTATGGTCTTTATACTGGTGGAATACTGCCCCCTGTTGGTTGCTAATGGACATAAACTGGTCATTGTGTCCGTTTCTGAGATGGCAGTGTTTGGGGATTTATCCACAGTGACTCATGCATATTTAGTTTCATTTGAGAATCAAACCCACCACTCTGGTACTGCAATCATCCATCTTAAAGTGGGTTATTGAAAGACTGTTGTTTGTCTGGAACAACAGTTTGTAGGGGATAGAAGAGGTTAGGAATAGGACTCTGGTTTGTGAATGAAATTCTCTCTTCCCCCCCATTTTTCTCTCTCCCTCTCTCTCTCTCCCTCTCTCGCCCCCTCTCTCTCTCTCTCCCTCTCTCTCTCTCTCTCGCCCCCTCTCTCTCTCTCTCGCCCCCTCTCTCTCTCTCTCTCTCTCGCCCCCTCTCTCTCTCTCTCTCTCTCGCCCCCTCTTCCTCGCCCCTCTTCCTCTCTCTCCTCTTCCTCTCTCTCCCTATAGAAGGACTCCCATGTGTTGTATCTGGGACAGGAGCTGGAGAGTCTTAAGGTGGTTCTGGAGATAAAGACCAAACAGCTTCATCAACAGGACAAGAAACTCATGCAGATGGACAAGCTGGTGAGGACGTACGCACACACATGTTGATGAAAACGCGCCTACACACCTACACACACACACGCATGCCCTGAGCTTGCCCCGGTGTATGTTCGCTGTTGTCTCCGCTAGCTCTCTCTGTACATCACTGAAAGGGTGCGCCATCTTATGTCATCCCTTATAAGACACACACACATTCCTGTGAAGGCGGAGTGTTTTAGTAAGGGTTTGTTTTGCCGTTCAAGCTCGTGATAGATTGTCTTCAGCCTTGGGAGTCAACACATAGAGAGTCATTTCACTGCAAAACAAAACTGCATAAATACCCCACGAATATTGAGTCATGATTGGAAAGATTGAGTCTGCCTCGCCGCAGGCTTCAGAGCAACCTAGTAAAACAAATACCTTTGTCTCAAAGTGCTGATTAGAATCCTGGGCCTAAACCGCCTAGGAGCGGTGGAGACCTGCACACTGAGATCATCCACAGCTATTGGGACATTCTGGTGCCCAGGAGTTTATTGTGCATAAATAAAAGCTGAAAACAAAACACAACCGTTTGTGCATCAAGACATCATCAGTGTTTAATGGTGAGCACAGACACCAGCCTTCTATTAGAGATTCATTGCATATGTCACGTGATCGAGTGAGCAAATCGCTGTGTCGCATTAGTGGAAACCAAGACTCTTCCCAGGAGAATTAACGTGGCAGGTTAGGAGAATTAACGTGGCAGGTTAGGAGAATTAACTTGGCAGCTTAGGAGAATTAACGTGCCACTTTAGGGGAATTAACGTGGCAGGTTAGGAGAATTAACCTGGCAGGTTAGGAGAATTAACCTGGCAGGTTAGGAGAATTAATGTGGCAGGTTAGGAGAATTAACCTGGCAGGTTAGGAGAATTAACGTGGCCGGTTAGCAGAATTTAACCTGGCAGGTTAGGAAAGAGGTTAGCTAAAATGCAAAAATTGTCCCAGACACGATTCAAACATAGGCCTGCCCTGAGAACAGTCTTTGTTTCCATTAATGCGATGCTGCGAGCAAATCTATAAATGTAAACAAGTACATATTATCATGGCATGATTCAAGTACAGGAGCGGAGAGAGAAATATCTCATTTGAACTTTTCCATTTGTGTTGTCTGTCTGGCGCCAGATGGAGAGCAACGTGAAGCTGGAGGAGCGTCTGAACAAAGTCCAGCAGGAGAACGAAGACTACAGGGCCCGCATGGACAAACACACCGCACTCTCCAAGTACGTACTGCAGAGAGGAGTGACTCATCTCTCTCCAGAATCCTCATCTTGCAGAATGTAGTTATAAGAATGTGTGTGTTCCTATGTGTCCGTTTCTCTGTGTTGCTGTTCAGTGAACCACCTTCACTTTGTGTGTGTCTTCCTCTCTCTCCTCTGTGTGTATCTTCTCTCTCTCTCCTCTCTGTGTGTATCTTCCCTCTCTGTCCTCTCTCTCCTCTCTGTGTGTATCTTCCCTCTCTGTCCTCTCTCTCCTCTCTGTGTGTATCTTCCCTCTGTTCTCTCTCTCCTCTCTGTGTGTATCTTCCCTCTCTGTCCTCTCTCTCCTCTCTGTGTGTATCTTCCCTCTCTGTCCTCTCTCTCCTCTCTGTGTGTATCTTCCCTCTCTGTCCTCTCTCTCCTCTCTGTGTGTATCTTCCCTCTCTGTCCTCTCTCTCCTCTGTGTGTATCTTCCCTCTCTGTCCTCTCTCTCCTATGTGTGTATCTTCCCTCTGACCTCTCTCTCCTCTCTGTGTGTATCTTTCCTCTCTGACCTCTCTCTCCTCTCTGTGTCTCCTGCAGGCAGTTATCCAGTGAGCAGGCCATGCTGCAGCAGACCCTGCAGAAGGAGTCCAAGGTCAACAAGCGTCTCTCCATGGAGAATGAGGAGCTGCTATGGAAGCTGCACAACGGAGACCTGGCCAGCCCCCGCCGCCTCTCACCCTCCTCGCCCTTCCACTCGCCCGGCAACTCGGCTTCCTTCCCCACCGCCGCAGCCCCACTCTCGCCCAGCAGATAACCCAAACTGGATACCAAGGGGGGAGAGAGAAAGAGAGTGTGTGTGTGTTTGTGTGGATACCCCTTCCAACACACCCTAGAGACAACCCCCCTCTACAGTCCCTTACCTCCTACCCCCCAGATCACCAACCCCAGCCTCTCAAGGAGACAAAGCTATTCCAAATACGGATGGACTACTTCATATGATGACGCTGCAGTTTTGGCTTCTGCCCACAATGACTTGTACAGACGTTTTCTTTGCTCCCAGAAAGAGAAGACAATGTTGCACAGATGCACTTACTTAAAGCGTGGGACAATTCTGCCTTCGTTCTTTTCTGCCTGATTTCTCTCACTTTTTTCTCCCCTCAGCAGAGAGAAAGAACAGGCAACTTAAACCTCAGGGTTTGTACATAGCTTCTCAGCTCCTTTTGATTCTCCTTCTTTTATTTGTGCATCGTGTTCCCCGCTCCCCGAATAACGTTTGTGTGAAAAACCTTGGATGTAGTTTTGAAAATGGTATAGGCCAGAGACGGAAGGGGAAGTGAGACATCGCATTCCCTTTTTTTCTGGTTCATATACATTCAATGAAAAAAAAACTATGGTAAATGGCCCGAGTGGGGCATCTTCATTTATCCGCCATCTTTGGTAGAGACTTTTAGGGTGACTTATTGAAGAGCAGAGCTTTATCCAACAAGCTTTTAACCCGTTGTATAAACAGTCTCTATCTGGGCGCGGATATTCAGTTAAAGTGAACTTTAATCCCAACCCTTCATCTCTCTGCCGTAATACAAGTGTGGAATGTATTTACCCATCTGTGCTGTATCGCTCAGAATGTTCCCGATCCAAAACTCCACAACGTTGTGTTGAGCCAATGTTCTCTCAAACCTCTCCATGTCTCCAAGAATGCCTCAAACTGACCATCATTTTGTTTCATTTTAAAAGGTAAATAAACAAACGATAAAAATAAAAAATCAACGTCAATGTTATATTTATTATCCCTCTATAAATACCTAATTAAATAGTGGATATGATTAGGGACATATAGGTATTTGTATAATGTGATACATTGGAAGAGATTGGTTATACACACAAGTCCTTTACTTGTCAAAATGATGGACCGCTATGTCGAAGCAGAGTGTGTGTGTGTGTGTGTGTGTGTGTGTGTGTGTGTGTGTGTGTGCACGCTCAATCCTGTTGTTGTGCAGTAGTACCTAGAGAAAGGAATCCACCCTGGAGGGCACAGATCACCCATTTAACACCTACCTCAGTGGCCTCAAAACTCCTCTACGACCACTCTACTGTGCTTTAACATGGAAGTAATGCACTTTCTTTTCACTGGTGAGGTTTTGGTGCTCTGTCTGTCTCTCGGTAATGTAATACTGGTTTGTTTGCACACTAAGTCATGTCTAGTGTCTTATCTCTGGCTGCAGTATTAACAGGTAGAAACTAGTGAATGTTTTAAGGGTTGGCTTAAAACACAGGGGGAGAAATGGGCGTGTTCCAGGTTGTCTTTAGTGCAGTGGATCTGTGCAGTAGATTAGATCTCACAATGTCTGGAGAACTGTTTGTCTGAGGAAGCCCATTTATATGATAGAGCAGTCTCTTTTGAGATTGGAACGTTGGATTGGAACGTGCCCAGCGAGAACGACCTGGAACGTGCCCAGTCTGGTTGCAAGTGAGAACTCTGGGGGGGAAATATAGGCAATATTTCTGTTAAAGTAAGAGTTGATCATAGTTAACATTTTATTAAAATTGAGTCACAATCAGAAATGATTTGAGTGGAAAGTACACAATTGTACCATTATTTATAAAAGAAAAACATGTAAAATCGGCCAACAGTCACATTCACGTTGTTATTTTTAACAGTGAAAGACCTGCTCCGGTACATTGGCGACGAAGAAAGTATGTTTTAAACCTCCTGCTTTGGGCTGGATGTGTAGATCACATGCATATGGGCTAGCAGCAGGTGGCCTAGCAAGTTAAAACGTTGGGCAAATAACCAAAAGGTTGCCAGTTGGAATGGACAACAGCTCATCTGGCACCCGATGTGGCAGCCCCCCACACCTCTCTGATTCAAAGGGGTTGGGTTAAAAGCTGAAATACATTTTTGGTCTGCAATTGACGATGAAAATAAATGTAATCCTTTAATAATCTATGAGCAGAATTACTGTTTTACCTCAATTAGCATCAAGATTGTTATGATTGGATGTTCTCTATGATGTAACACCACCTTCAGCCTATCCTAATTGAGGCAAAATTCTTAACAGGATCGATGTCATCTGGTGTTCTGGTCAGTTGGACATCAGATCCAGCCGGATGGACGTCGGAGGCCCGGATCATCATGACTACGGATTTGATTGAATACCACCAGCCGTGCCAGGTGTACCAGACCACCCCGTCATCCATCACCGCTTGGTACGGCCCATTGTAGTAGTGACCGTTCAAGTTGCCAGACTCACACCTGGTGGAGAGACGCAGAATGACACCAACATCTGAGATTCCTAGTAAAAGGTGGCGTTCCATTGCTTGGACATTGCCAGATCTTACAAATATACATATTATACCAGCTAACCATATATGTTATAGCAATCTATCAGTCAATAACACTGTCGATGGCACGCATGTTTTGGTTGTGTTTCAGATTATGGTGTGGCAGGGTAGCCTAGTGGTTAGAGCGGTGGACTACCAACCGGAAGGTTGCAAGTTCAAACCCCCGAGCTGACAAGGTACAAATCTGTCGTTCTGCCCCTGAACAGGCAGTTAACCCACTGTTCCTAGGCCGTCATTGAAAATAAGAATTTGTTCTTAACTGACTTGCCTAGTTAAATAAAGCTTCAAATGGGGGTGCATTCATTTCTAAATGTTAAAACAGGTGTAATTTTATACCTATAGCATTCTCTCAAGATGCTGGCGTATAGAGCCAAATGAAATGTTTTAGCTTCTCTGTCCAAATAAATACGTCGGGAGTGTATGTGGAAAATAAATGTTTGTGCCAAAACTGTTGTTGAGAGGTTACTGAATCTCCACAGTAATGCAGAAGGTCAATACTCGGTTGTTCAGAGGTTACTAAATCTCCACAGTAATTCAGAAGGCCAATACTCTGTTGTTGAGAGGTTACTAAATCTCCACAGTAATGCAGAAGGTCAATACTCTGTTGTTCAGAGGTTACTGAATCTCCACAGTAATGCAGAAGGTCAATACTCTGTTGAGAGGTTACTAAATCTCCACAGTAATACAGAAGGTCATACTTGCTGAACCACCAGCCTGACATGTCATGGCGGATACACTTCTCATCGTCCTTGTTGGGATGGTCGTAGGTACTGAACTTGACTCCCAGTTGACCGGCCCCTAAACTGTTCCACTGCCCACTGGGACGGGAGTGGGCTTCGGGGAGGGCGTCCCCCGCATTGCCAGTGTACTCACCCAGATGAAGCTTATACTGGTTCTGGAGGGGGAAGAGGAGTATTTTAGGGAGTAACTTTTTAAGTATTTATGGGGAAATAATTCAGTGATTTTGAATATTTAACTATGTAAAATCACTGAACTATCCCCTTTAACCTGATCTCAAATTTCAACTAATTGTAGTCTTCAATTTAGGCCTCAAACAAATGCCTACATTGGTGTGCACACACTGCAGAAGTCCTGGGCCAGAATTCCCCACGCCAAGTGTAAAAGGCACCACAACTTTAGGTAATAGGCTGAGGACCAGGAGTGATAGACCAAGGTATGTAAACATGCTTATACTGTAACACAGTCAATGTTCTCCTAAACAGAGCACTGCTGAGATGTGTCTTTTTGAAAACTGCTTTCAACAAATATTGATCTTGTTCCACGATGGGCTAATATGAGAAGGTGAATGAAGAGGATTGCTGGTTTTCCCCAGGACCTTTTGCTCAAGGACATTCAAATCACATTGTATTTGTCCCATGCTTCGTAAACAACAGGTGTAGACTAACAGTGAAATACTTACTCACAGGTCCTTCCCAACAATGCAGAGAGAAACAACAGGTGTAGACTAACAGTGAAATACTTACTCACCGGTCCTTCCCAACAATGCAGAGAGAAACAACAGGTGTAGACTAACAGTGAAATACTTACTCACCGGTCCTTCCCAACAATGTAGAGAAACAACAGGTGTAGACTAACAGTGAAATACTTACTCACCGGTCCTTCCCAACAATGCAGAGAAACAACAGGTGTAGACCCAGCAGTGAAATACTTACTCACCGGTCCTTCCCAACAATGCAGAGAAACAACAGGTGTAAACCCAGCAGTGAAATACTTACTCACCGGTCCTTCCCAACAATGCAGAGAAACAACAGGTGTAAACCCAGCAGTGAAATACTTACTCACCGGTCCTTCCCAACAATGCAGAGAGAAAGAAAATAATAGAAAAGTAATAACACTTAATAATAAATGCACAATGAGTAGCGATACCTTGGTACTGGTGCCCCGTGTACATAGCCGAGTCGATGTGCAGGAGTACGAGGTAATTGAGGTAGATATGTACATATAGGTAGGGGTAAAGTGACTAGGTAACAGGATATATAATAAGAAGTAGCAGCAGCATATGTGATGAGTCAAAAGAGTTAGTGCAGATGGGGGTCAATGCAAATAATCTAGGTAGCTATTTGGTTAACTATTTAGCAGTCTTAAGGCTAGGAGGTAGAAGCTGTTCAGGGTCCTGTTGATTCCAGACTTGGTGCATCGGTACCGCTTGCCGTGTGGGAGCAGAGAGAACAATCCATGACTTGGGTGGCTGAAGTATTTTATCATTTTTAGGGCCTTCCTCTGACACCGCCTGGTATAGAGGTCCTGGACGGCAGGGAGCTCGGCCCAGTTATGGACTGGGCCATATGCACTACCCTCTGTAGCACCTTGTGGTCGAATGCAAAGCAGTTGCCGTACCAAGCAGTGATGCAGCCAGTTAAGATGCTCTCAATGGTGCAGCTGTAGAACTTTTTCAGGATCTGAGGGCCCATGACAAATCTTTTCAGCCTCCTGAGGTGGAAGAGGCATTGTCGTGCCTTCTTCAGGACTGTGTTGGTGTGTATGGACCATGTTAGTTCCTTAGCGATGTGGACACCGAGGAACTTGAAGCTCTCGACCCACTCCACTACAGCTCCGTCAATGTGGATGGGGGCGTCCTCGACCAACCATTTCCTGGAGACCACGATAAGCTCCTGGCAACACACTGCCATGTCACTGACCTCCCTATAGGCCAGAGGTCTCAATCCTTGTCCCTGGAGAGCTACCATCCTGTAGGTTTTCACTGCAACCATAATCTAGCACACATTCTAATAACCAGCTGGTTGATTAACTGAATCAGGTGAGTTACAACAGGTTTGGAATGAAAACCTACAGGAAGGTAGCTCTCCAGGGACAGGGTTGGAGAGCCCTGCTATAGGCTGTCTCATCGTCGTTGGTCATCGGGCCTACCACTGTCATGCCGTCAGTAAACTTAATGACGGTATTGGAGTTGTGCGCGGCCGCGCACCCTGAGGGGCTCCCGTGTTGAGGATCAGTGTGGTGGATGTAATGTTGACAATCCTCACCACCTGGGGGCGGCCCAGCAGGAAGTCCAGGATCCAGTTGCAGAGGGAGGTGTTCAGTCCCAGGGTCCTGCGATTAGTAATGAGCTTGGAGGGCACTATGGTGTTGAACGCTGAGCTGTAGTCAATGAACAACATTCTCACATAGGCGTTCCTCTTATCCAGGTGGGAGAGGGCAGTGTGGAGTGCAATGGAGATGGCGTCATCTGTGGGTCTGTTGGCGCGGTATGCAAATTGGAGTGGGTCCAGTGTGTTTGGGATAATGGTGTTGATGTGAGCTATGGCCAGCCTTTCAAAGCATTTCATTGCTGCAGTTGTGAGTGCGACAGGGCAGTAGACATTTAGACAGGTTACCTTGGCCTCCTTGGGCACAGGAACTATAGTGGTTAACTTGAAACACAAAAGCTATTACAGACATGGTCAGTGAGAGGTGGAAAATGTCAGCTGATCAGCGCATGCTCTGTATCCTAGTCCTGGAAATCCCCAGTTTATACAGTATGAACGTAGATTGGTTCAGTGTTTTGCGAACAAGGACTTATGTCAACAAAAAGGGAAGGGGGGGGTTAAAAAAGACCAAGGAAGGAGAGATACTACAAACGTTCTTGTTCTTTACGTTCTATCAAGATCTCAACTGCCTTTTGTACAGTTTGAACAAGAGTAGACAAAATAGTGACACCCAATGTTATGGGAAAACCGTGTCTGTTCCATGTGAGGAATGTCTGCTGTGAAGACCGTGGTGTTGTGTTCACGTGTACCTTTTCATCATCAACTTTCATGTTTTTGTACTTGGCGAAGCGCTGGTTTCCGTCAAAGTCCTCCATGTTGATCTTTAGGTTGTAGTCGCCTAGAAAACAGAGTCAAATATCGGTCATAAAGAGCCAAAATGGCCACCGATTGTCAACCAGGTAGGTGAGACAGTAGTGGTGGTGGATGAGTTGAGTTGCTGTGGCCTCTACAATGTAAAGCACTCGGGGCCATGATCAGACTTGAGATAAGTGAACTTAACAAGGACTTAAGCCAATAAAAGATTGACTTATGTCAACATTTTTGGACTTGAGTCCATTTTAAGTCAACTTATCTCAAGTTGGAAATTGGGCTCTTTAAGCTCTCTCTAATATAAAAGCAATTCATTGTCATTATTAGGTACATTCCATGTGAATTTGGCCACATGCCTTTTAGATGTTTTTCTAGCCAAGACTTGTTACCTGACTAGGAAAACTCTCTGTGTCCTAGTTATAACCTGACTAAGGCCAGGAAAAACTCTGGGTCATATTACTATTACAGCCTGTTCCTAGGGGCCGGGAGTTTTTCCTGGTCAGATCAAGTGGTGGGGAAAAGCTCTTGGCCCTAGTTGTAGGTTTTCCTCTTCACCTTGAGAGGTGAGGTAGTGTAGGGGGTCGTTCCCTAGCCAGAACTCTCCGTCTGACTCGCTGTCTCCAAAACCATGCTTATACTCCACCCACGCTCTGTAGAGGGAGGGAGACACACCCACATGCACGTGATGCTAAACCTGAAACCAACGAGATTCCACGCCAGCGGGAGCGGAAAATGCTTTAGTATCTCCGATTGTTTTGGCAATTCTCACAAAAATGTAATTGGGAGGAAGGATGTTTGAGTTATATCATTAAAAGTACCAAAGTGCCCACTCTGGAAATATGATGTACTTGTAGGGTATATTGTTCCAAACAATGTCTTTAACATTTTGTTTTAAATCCAAAAATTTCGTTTTGAGATATTTATATTATTGAATAAATGAATGAGAGTCTGGACATTTTCCATCAGTTAGATCACATTATAAAGAGCATGATTGACACCATGATGTTGTCTGGAACGGTTCACAGGTCATAAGGTCTTACAGGAGACATGTAGGTCTTAAATGTAGCCACTTTTTAGGCCCTTTTATCACACGTTTTCTTTCCACCTACCTGTCGAAGGACTCCGTGCCGTCCTTTCTCCTCTGGACGACAGTCCAGCCTCCTCCATCACTCATGTCACAGAACACCATGAAGGAGGAGGGAGCCTGGTTCGGTCTGATCATATACAGGCCACTAACGGAGTTCCCATCCTTAAAGATCTCAGCACAGTCTAACACACAGAGGACATGGTTACAGTACTTGCACACCAAATGGCACCCAATCCATTCCTTATACAGCACATTATCTTTCACTATTTATGTCTGTTTTAAAAACTAAATTGAATTGCTAATCAAACATGAATCACACAAAAAAACTAAATTCAGTTCAGTAAAAAGAAAAAAGACGTTCCATTCATTCTATGTTCTACCCATGGAATTCCACATTAACAAAAGGAGCTATGGGGTTCTACCCCCTGCCTGACCTTTGTACTGGCCCCCAGTCTGGAGGTGTGTCTGGGGGATCTGGGGCAGCTTCTGGGCCTGGCTGAGGTGAAGCCCCTGGATGTAGCGGTGCTGGTCGTTGATCACCCTCACCAGGTCCTCCATCTCAGCCTGCAGACGCCCCACCATCTCCCCACACTGCACTGGGGCCTAGTGGACAGGACGGACAGGGGGAGAGGGGGATCCTGTTCACGCTCTCAGGCTATACAACTCATTTAACAAAACTGTTTTTTTTTAAGTCATCAGAATGATCTGTTCTATCACAGTTTTCAAGATAAAGGAACAAGTTTGTTCATTTGATGTGTCAGCCTACAAATGCTAATCTCAGTACATTAAACAATAACATACATACAGAAACCTGTTATGATGTAATCTGATATGAACTATATTTGGATGCAGAGACAGACGATGCATGCACACATAAACAGACACACACACAAACATGCATGCAGGTGCATGCAGAATACACCAAAATGGCACATAAAATGTCATCACAATGTAAGTGGGTGTTAAGGAAGTAGAATTATGCACAATATGAACCAAAGCCAATCAAAATGTAAATAAATCTTACCGAGTGGCATTCCGTGAGGAACAAAAGCCCCAAAACTACTATGGTGGACGCTCCTGCCATGGCGTGTGAGCTATGTTCAACCACCAGTTTTACTGACGCTCTGTTCACCCTACCCTCTGACAACCCACCATGGAAGACACTGGCTGCATCCCAAATGGCACCTGGTCAGTAGTAGTACACTATATAGGGAATAGGGTTCCATTTGGGACGCAGGACACTAGTGTCTAAACATCGGAGTCAGCACGAGTGTTCTGCTGTACTTTGAAAAATGGCTAGTGACTTCCCACCATTGTCTGGCCATTGACCTTCTGATTAAACCTTGTTGTGTCTAGTGGTCTACTGCGTAGGAAGAGGGCTGCCTTTTGTAGTGTCTCCCCTCTATCTATGCTCCCTTCTCATAACCCAACTGGTGATACAATACCCCCTTTTACTGGCGTCCTCTTAAACATGGCCCTTCAGACTCTTATTTGAGGTCAACGACTTGTAACTTTCCCTGCCTAAAGTCAACATTCCCCTTGTTTCATGTTTTAGCTCTAGTTTTGATTTACTTCTATTAATTCAATGGGTTTGATTCAGATCTTTTTTCATAATTAGGCCGTCATTGTAAATAAGAATTTGTTCTTAACAGATTTGCCTAGTTAACAAAATACTTGCATAAGGCTTTTCTTCCTCATATCAAAAAAAGATATATTAATATTTGGTGGAATGTGTTTTTGATAAATGTATCTGTCCATTCAGTCTTATTCATTATGAACTAAAAGGCTAAACTGATCTCAGATCAGCACTATGAGACACTTTGTGGATACAGACCCAGGACGTGAAGCCAGTTCCACTGTTGTTTTTTTTTCATTCTTCCCCTCCAATCAGGGGCTGATTTAGACCTGGGACACCAGGTGGGCGCAATTAATTATCAGGTAGAACAGAAAACCAGCAGGCTCTGGACCTTATAGGGTAAGATTTGAATACCGCTGGTTCACATGACAGCTAAGGTGAGCTGTAGTAAGGTGTGTTCAGAGGTGTGGCCTGAATGGTCTGATCGCTCCAGAGGTGAGGTATGTTTACATGCTGATGTGATTCTGCCCAGAGGTATTTGTCTGATGTGACCAGGCCTCCAGGCAAGTGTCTGAGGGAGAGCTGGCTGGCGTAGAGATGCCATGTATCCAACTCCAGCTACCTTCAGTTGATGCTGGGTGACCTACAGAAAGCCTGTTGATGCCGACATTATTGACCCTGACTAGTAGAGGTCACAGGGAAACCCAGTGTGGGTGCCACAGAGCTAACAGACTGCCATCTTCAGCTCCAACATGGGCTTATTAGTGGACTCATCAATGTTTCCTTTAACTCTATCATAGGAAGAGAAGTGAAGCGAAGGAGGTGTTGGCTCAGTCATAAAGTTTTCGCCTTGTAAGCATTGGGTTGTCTACTTGTCCAAGCCATTGCTGGTTACTGTTCTGAAACCACAGGATTTAACCAAACCTACTTATCGTGCCCTTCTATGTGTTTCAGTCCCACCCAGTGGAGTCCTCAGTGGTGAGGTAACCAACCCTCTTCCAGAGGACTGGGTTCAAACCTACAGTTCCTACCTATCCTATCAAACCTACAGTTCCTACCTATCCTTCCTGTTTGGCCCTGTCCGGGGGTGTCCTCGGATGGGGCCACAGTGTCTCCTGACCCCTCCTGTCTCAGCCTCCAGTATTTATGCTGCAGTAGTTTATGTGTCGGGGGGCTGGGGTCAGTTTGTTATATCTGGAGTACTTCTCCTGTCCTATTCGGTGTCCTGTGTGAATCTAAGTGTGCGTTCTCTAATTCTCTCCTTCTCTCTTTCTTTCTCTCTCTCGGAGGACCTGAGCCCTAGGACCATGCCCCAGGACTACCTGACATGATGACTCCTTGCTGTCCCCAGTCCACCTGGCCATGCTGCTGCTCCAGTTTCAACTTCCACCTGACTGTGCTGCTGCTCTAGTTTCAACTGTTCTGCCTTATTATTATTCGACCATGCTGGTCATTTATGAACATTTGAACATCTTGGCCATATTCTGTTATAATCTCCACCCGGCACAGCCAGAAGAGGACTGGCCACCCCACATAGCCTGGTTCCTCTCTAGGTTTCTTCCTAGGTATTGGCCTTTCTAGGGAGTTTTTCCTAGCCACCGTGCTTCTACACCTGCATTGCTTGCTGTTTGGGGTTTTAGGCTGGGTTTCTGTACAGCACTTTGAGATATCAGCTGATGTACGAAGGGCTATATAAATAAATTTGATTTGATTTGATTTACAGCCCTGTGCTAATGGGGTGAGATCCAGCCACAGACTCCTTCACACTCATTACACTTCTCTTTGTAGTTTAGACATCGACATTCAGTGACTAAAGCAGAAGAGAAAGAGATGGGTTTTCGAACACATAACTCATGGATGAAAAGCATGACCTCGACCCCTAGAGCAACCATCTCTTTCACATTTAATAGTTTTCTTTGTCATTTTGACAGTGACATTTGTGGAAATGTCCACTAAAGCACAAGAAATGGGATTTGAACCCATGAATGGAAGGCAAGGACTCAGGCCCTGAGCCACCAAGTCTATCACATTCATCAGCCTTCTCTTCATAATGACCGGACAGACAGACAAACACAGAAAGATAGAGACAGACAACCATTGATTCTGTTGTTCATTGTGACTGGCGTTGTTTCTGTCTCCGTCTGTTCAGATGACAGGCTAGAGCGAACAACTTTCCTCACAGCTGAGAAGGTTAGTGTTGGTGTTGGTCACACCGTGCCGCGCCGTGCCACCTGGTGCTTTTGGCAGCTGTCTATATCCAGGAACCACTTCCTGCACTTGCAGCATTTGACCGGCTTCCCTTCACCATGGATGTTCATGTGACTCAAGGTCATGAACTTCCTCCCACACAACGTGGAGACGAACGGCTTCTCGCCGGCGTGAAACTTTAGGTGCATGTTGCGATTTCCGACTTGCGAAAACCCCTGCCGCACGCTTCACACATATACGTCTTCTCCCCTGAGAACACTCTTTCATGTGCCTCTAGCACTGGGTATTGGCTTAAAGTCTTGCCTCATTGTTTGCAGTGTAGCGGTTCCTTGCCTGTCTTGGGTGAATCTGTATTGGAGCTATGCTGCCGGCGGTGCTGCTCTCGCTGGGGTGTCTGAGAACTGCGTCGACTGTCTTCTGGTGTCTGTGGCGTAGGAAGACGAGGAGTCTTCGGCGTCTGGGGCAGAGAGGCCGAATTCAAACAATCAGGTTCAGACTTAGGAAGACACTTTCACTGTGTTCAGCTCCTGACTGCTGTTTTGTCTGGATCATTCCCTCAGTGTCTGCCTCTGACTTGAGAGCAGTGTTGGTCCCACGGCTCATTGTGTCCATTTCATGAATACCGTCCCAACATGCAACATGTTCTTGTTTGACTCCTGGCAATTTGGCGCTTGCCTCCTATAGAAATAAACAACCGTTTTTCATTCAGGAATATTATTCTGATATTTTCAAGTGGAATATTATGGATAGTCATATAAAGTGATGTAGTGGGCTCACCAGCACAGTGCACAGTGTTGTGCTCATCCTCAGTCAAATTGCAAGTTTGCATGCAGAGGATTCCCTCTCCTGGAGAAAGTGAGACATTGCCATTCTCTGTCAGAATGATGACAAATGAGTGCGTGAATCTATGTCACAAACTACAACCTCCAACCACCTGACCAATGATCAGATGTGGTTGTTTGGTTAATAAATGTATCATTAGATTAAGTTAGCATGCAAGTGGTAGCCAACTCAACATTCTGTTACTCAGATCTACTATGCTGGGACACTGGAGTTCATGGTTCTAGCTCAGGCAAATTCAAATCTGGACCTCGAATCCTGTGCTGACCTAGAAATCTACTGCTGATTTTCATTCTTTCCATTTTATCAAGGACTAATTTAGACTTTGGTGGGTGCATTGAATGGGTCTGACAAGTTCAATGATAGCAAGCCAGATAGGGTACACGCACAGTAGACGACTAAACTCAACTCCAAGACGTACGATGGAGTTGAGCAGCGACTATTGTGGGCGGACTGGAGCTCTGACATCAAATAAAATATTTTTTTATCAAAAACTACGGATTTCAGCACCCAAAGAATAGCTGGCATTGCAACGTGGTCTCAGAGCATTTCGTATTATTCTGTACGTAAATCCGAGACACTACCTTTGGTATGATATGTTATGGTATGTACTTTTGGATGTCCGTAATCCATTTATTATGGTATGTTACGAATTACAATTCGTATTATATGTTATGAATTGCTAGTGCTGAGCGATTAACAACATTTCGATGGGGTTCGGTTATTAAACAACTAATTGACCAACGTCAGTTAAATTACTTGAATTACACTCTAGAGAGAAACCAAGTCAGGACCTATGTGGGACGCTGGGCTGAAGGGAGTTGTAGTTTTCACTAAGCATATATTCAACCTAGTTTAGTGCAAAAACGTGGTAATTAACTACAATGACCATAATAAATTTTCTGGCTCAGACAGATAAAGATCTCTGCAAGGATACACCCAAGACAATACAGTATGAAATCCCCCCGATCACACTTCTAGGTCTCGTCATGGAGACGTTTGCTAGCTAAGCTCATGCGCAGAAACACATCATCGGGTCTAAAGGTCGTCTCGTACCGAACTGCGCATGTGCAGGCCGTGAACTCAAAGGCAGTCCTTTGATATAAAGTTGTTTATGACAAATTTAAATGTGTCAGTTTGAAACCTTCATGGGTTGGAGTAATAACATGTTCAACTACTTAAGATGTTGGCTCAAATCTAGGTTGTGCCTTTAGATTTCGAGAAAATTAACAACTAAGGAATAATTTTTCACTTCTCTCATTGACTTATCAAACACCAAACATCAGCCTGGTCTGTTTCGCAATTCCCGGAAGTCTCACAATGTTGCGCCTCTGGGTTTATAAACTCTGGAATGTCCATTAACAAGCTAAAATCATTGTAATCTCAATATTTCATCATGCATTTATTGTTGAAAAAATATGCTAAACCGAAATCGAACTGTGACAAAGAAATGTATAACCGATACGACCTCAAAAAGCATTAATTACTCAGCACAACGAAATGCAATTTGTACATTATGTTACAAATTGCAATTTGTACAATATGTTACGAATGTGCAAAAACGTAGGATATGTTATGAATTCCAATTTGTTGTGGCTAACGTTAGCTAGCTCTAGGGATTAGGGGTTAAGGTTAGGCGTTAGGTTATAAAGTTAAGGTTAGGGGAAGGGTTAGCTAACATGCTAAGGAGTTGCAATGTAGCTAAACAGTAATAAGTAGTTGCTAAAGTTGCCTGTGACAAGATTTGAACATGTTACCTTTTGGAAAGACGATACCTAGCCAGTTGCACAACTGAATGCATTCAACCAAAATGTGTCTTCGGCATTTAACCCAACTCCTCTGAATCAGAGAGGTGCGGGGAGCTGCTTTAATTGACGTTTCTGTCATCTGTGCCCGGGGAGCAGTTGTTGTGGGGTGAGCTAACTGCTTTGCTCAAGGGCAGAACGGCAGATTTTTCCACCTTGCCGACTCGGATTGGATCCATTTTATGTAACCATACCAAATGTAACATATACTAATTTGAGTATCCCGGATATAAGTTTAGTTTGTTACGTCTAGTCTATGAGACCAGTCTGCGCATTTTAGCGCCCAAGGAATAGCACGCATTTACTTTGTGTGCTGAAATCTTTATTTTTATCCAGTTGGTAGTTTGTCTTGTCCCATCGTTGCAACTCCCGTACGGACTCAGAAATCGTTGATTTAAAAAAAAAAAAAAAAAAAAGTCTATTTTATGTGACGTCGGAACTTGTCCGCACACAATATTCGCCACTCAACTCCATCATGAATCTAGGAATTTATTGTAGTCTGCTAACCAAATGTTGGTTTTGTCACTCTGCCTGTGTGGCAAGTAGTCCTTCCATTCTCGTTTCGATTACTTTCAATTAATGTTTCATTCTTCTTTCATAGCATTGTATTTCTTGAGCATGTTTTGCTTTATTTCCAAATATGAATTGGAGGAGCCATCCTCAAAAGAGCTTGCAGATTTCTGCTGCGGCTGTTTCGCTCAACATCTCCTTGATCGACGCTACCTGTGTTGCAAAATGCAGTCTGAATCCGATACAACCAGAACGTGATTCCATCTGAACATCAAAATAATGTTACCAAACAATCAGTTTAAAAAATGAAACCTGTCCTGTTTGGCTGAAAACCCGTACAAAGGTAGACTGTTGATTGTTTACATCAGAGGTTCTTACACTTTTTCAGCCTGAGACCCAAATTAGAAATGATGTTTTCCTGGGACCCAAGTTTAGGAACATATGCAACTATATGTAAATATTGGTACATTTCATTGCCCTTATGCCTAAAACAAATGCAATATAGACAAAAACAAATAACAATGAAATTAAATTGCCATATAAATAGCTATTCATGTTTATTTTCACCCATTAAAAACTCTCACACAGATGCATAACAGAACAGACAAGCAGGATTTTTGATAGTGCAACCCTAAGTAACAGTACAGATCAAATGTTCAGGCATACTGTACATCTTACTGTAGAAATTATTGCCCGAAAGGCAGTCTAGGTTGGAGCTGTTGCTGTTAAAACAGAACTGGAAACTGATTGATCCAGGCTGTATAACATCTGGCAATGATTGGGAGTCCTATAGGGCGGCGCACAATTATCCCAGCATCGTCCAGGATTGGCCGGGGTAGGCCGTCATTGTAAATAAGAGTTTGTTCTTAACTGACTTGCCTATTTAAATAAAAAGGTTAAATTTAAATAAAAAATGTTTCAAAAAAACAATCACACGGATGTAGAGCAGAAAATACACACACAGTCCTAATGAGGTGTGTGGCTGGTTGAAGTTTTCAACAAGCATGTCTATTCTGGGATCAGTTTTTGACAGTGCAACACTGAGGTCATGCTTAGAATTGAAAATTGTTTTTGTTTTAAGTAACCCAGAGTTGAGAACCCTGACTGACATGGATATGTGGTGCCAAACTGGACTAGAAAAACTACTGCTTTCTCAGTTAGGCAGGAGACCGCTTCCTGCTGTAGATGAGCAACCCAGAACTGTGTGTGTGTTTGCCTCAAAAAAGTATCTCGCTTCAATCAGTTTCTTTCAGTTCAGAATAAAAAATATGACTTTTATTTTAACAGCAACAGTTCCAATCTAAACTTGTTTTCAACAATAATTTCTACAGTAAAATGTACAGTAGGCCTGATCATTTTTCATCTTCATCTGTACTGTTAGGGTTGCACGATCAGTAGCTAGCTAGCTTGCTTTGGCTAACGTTAGCTATTAGCTGTGTACAAGGCCAGGGGATTGTTTGAAAGAGAAACTCACATCTAGTAGTATGAGAGAGAGTACTCTCTTATTTCTGCTTATCATCACCTGTTATAAAATTACAACAATGCCTTGCTAGCGGATTTACTTTCCCACAGTCGAAGCACTGTTTCCTGAAGCATTCTGCCCTGTTCTGAAATAATTCCCTGGGTATAACGTGTCGTTATATGAATTTGTTCGTTTTGATTGACTCATTACTAAGAACTTTCCCGCACAAAACACATTGAGGGAGGTCCTCGTTATTTCTCAAAGTTTGTATGACAGAGCGAGAAAATCATCGGTGTATTGGCTTCTCATGACGATTGCGCTCAGTCAGAACTTGTTGCTAGCATGAGTCAATTTGAACGACAGAGCATCATCCGCTGCTGAACCACAGCGCATCATCTGCCGCTGAACCACAGCGCATCATCTGCCGCTGAACCACAGCGCATCATCCGCCGCTGAACCACAGCGCATCATCCACCGCTGAACCACAGCGCATCATCCGCCGCTGAACCACAGCGCATCAGCTGCCGCTGAACCACAGCGCATCATCTACTGCTGAAAGACAGCGCAGCAGCTCGCGGAGGCATCTTCAAGAAAAAAGATCAGGTAAACCGCGAAGCACATGGGCATCTTCCACACAAACAGGTGATAAACTGAGCAGAGACCGTTGCTAAACTGAGAGCGCTGCTAAACAGAGAGCGCACTGAACAGAGACCGCAGTTGCACTTGGCCAAATCAATTCCAGTAATTCATTACATAATTATACATTTACTCTGACACGTCGCGACCCAACATTAACAGGTCCGCGACCCATACTTTAAGAAAGGCTGGTTTACATGGGTTTTCACTAAAGTTAGTTACAACAGCCACAAAATCATCATTTATTCTATTTATATAGCGCCTTTTGAAATAATCTCAAAGCGCACAAAAAAAAGACAAATACTGTAATTTATAAAAACAAGTCATTAGAAAGTTCATGGTTTAAGTGGTCATCTGAGGGAGGTGGTCAATCGGGGAGAGAAAGTCCGTTAGATAGGTAGGTAGTTAGTTAACTAACGTTACTCCTTCACTACTACCAAAATGAAGCACCCCACTTGGATGGCTAAACCGCGCCTATTTCTACAATTTATCTTCATAAAATCTGATTTTAAACATAACACTAACCTTTACCCTAATATTCAATTCAAAACAAAAAGCGAATTATTGTTTTCAAAAATTACAATAATAGCCATGGTCGGTGTCGCTTAATGATGACGTATTAACGTACATTTTAATTTACCGTAAACACATGGTATAATCCGCAGTGAATGTCTTGGGCAGGGGCCTCTAAACTTTTCGAGCATGATAGATACTTAAAAAAACTAAACATTTCTCGAGCTACACAATTTATAGCACATTATTTGATTCTCCTCTACGCTGCAACTCTTCCCCGGGTCCTTGGTGTACAATATCCGTTTTCTGTCAATATACCAAGAATAAAAAAAAATAGATATATATTTTTTACTCAATATTACAATTATTCATAGAGGAACAATGAACAATCCTCAAATCACATCAGAAGAACAATTGTGACTTCTGGAAAAAAAATATTGCTGGAAAGTAATTGGCAGATATTGTGTTACGTTTGTCTTTTTAAGCCAAAACTGGCTAACCAGGGGTGGGATAATGTTAATGTGGCTTTGATTGGATAGTAGCTTTGCAATGGAACACATGAATTGCTTGTCGAGCTACTCATAGGTGGGCTGCGAGTTACAGGTAGCTCGCCATATACGCTACCTTTCAAAAAGAAAATACTATTTTCTTCTCCATTAAAATAACATCAAATTGATCAGAAATACAGTGTGGACATTGTTAATGTTGTAAATGACTATTGTAGCTGGAAACTGCAGATTTTTTAAATGTAATATCTACATAGGTTGTACAGAGGCCCATTATCAGCAACCCTCACTCCTGTGTTGAAATGGCACATTGTGTTAGCTAATCCAAGTTTATAATTTTAAAAGGCTAATTGATCATTAGAAAACCCTTTTACAATTATGTTAGCACAGCTGAAAACTGTTGTGCTTATTAAAGTAGCAATACAACTGGCCTTCTTTAGGCTAGTTGAGTATCTGGAGCATCAGCATTTGTGGGTTCGATTACAGGCTCAAAATGGCTAGAAACAAAGACCTTTCTTCTGAAACTTGTCAGTCCATTCTTGTTCTGAGAAATGAAAGCTATTCCATGCGAGAAATGGCCAAGAAACTGAAGATCTCGTAGAACGCTGTGTACTACTCCCTTCACAGAACAGCGCAAACTGTCTCTAACCAGAATAGAAAGAGTAGTGGGAGGCCCTGGTGCACAACTGAGCAAGAGTGTCTAGTTTGAGAAACAGACACTTCACAAATCCTCAACTGGCAGCTTCATTAAATAGTACCTGCAATATACCAGTCTCAACGTGAAGAGGCGACTCCAGGATGTTGGCCAACTTGGATTAGCTAACGCAATGTGCCATTGGAACACAGGAGCGATGGTTGCTGATAATGGGCCTCTGTACGCCTATGTAGATATTCAATTTTTTTATATTTTTTAAATCAGGCGTTTCCTGTTACAATAGTCATTTACAACATTAACAATGTCTGCACTGTATTTTTGATCAATTTGATGTTATTTTTATGGACACATTTGCTCTTCTTTCAAAAACAAGGACATTTCTAAGTGACCCCAAACTTTTGAAGGGTAGTGTACCTGTTGGAGAACCATGGTCTAGGAGCTCTATTCAATCTGGATTGCTGAAGCATTACAGATAGCGTGTTAAAAATGGGATTTCATATTGCGCCGACATCTGCAACGTTTACAGTGAATGCAGTCTCCATTAACGCGGGAACATCGACCTTTACATTTCAATCACGCTGTAATGCTGAATTTCCGCGATAGGGATTTGGTTAAGTAATGCATCCATTCTTGTTTCTTCAGGTTAGCACATACAGTGTGTGTGTGTGTGTATATATAGACAATTGATTGGATATGTATAACCAATCCAACCAATTGGAGAGCTGTGATTACTTACAAGGAAGCAGATAAGTGATTGGTGTAAGCAATTAATACAAATACTGCAGAAAAAAGCTATCCAGGGGGCCATTCCCCATTAATTTAATTGACATTTATTTGATTTGACAGCATAAACCTTCACTTCCTCTGTCATGTATTAACCCTTCTCTTGCAATACCTGATTGTGTAAACTGTCCACGCACTGTGCATTTCAACGGCTGTGTTTACACAGGCAGCCTAATTCAGATCTTTTCCCCCCAACTAATTGGTCTTTTAACAAATCAGATCGGCTCTGAAAAAGATTGTATGTGAAAAGATCTCATGTGATTGGTCAAAAGACCAATTTGGAGAAAAATATCAGAATTGGGTTGCCTGTGTAAACTGCTTCTCACCTGTGTTATACCTCAGTATTGCCGCGTTCATGTGCTAGTCGGAACTTAAACATTTCCGACTTGCTAACTGGTTCAGCGCAGCAAGTGTATAAACACCTATGATAACTAGAGCCAATTAGCAAGTCATTAATTTCAGCGTTTCCTAGTTCCGACAAGCACGTGAACGTGCATTGGTCTCAAATGACCCTGTCAGCAAACTCCTTCAAGACATGCAGGAAAACGTTTTATTAGTTGCATCGTTCATCCCTGTGATTCAGTCACACAGTGAAGACAGCCATGCCAGACGAGGGCTCAGTCCAATCCACTGGCTCCGTAATGTCCTGCTTCGTCCTCCTGGACTTCTTCTAGTGGTAAAATAAAACCATGTCCCAAGTTGGGATCAATAAAGTACTACTCTAAAAACAAGCCTTTCCCAGGGACAACCCCTATCTTACCTTATGACCAAGGTAAGACGGGATGTATTGTACTAAACAGTCACATAAAGCTAATGACAGTGTCATCTTTAGGTAAATATGAATTTAGAGTTAACAACATACATTTCTCAACTTCTATCTGTGGACCTATCATCCAAGAGACTAAAAGGCGAATCGTTTTGATCAGGAAACCTATAGCTATTGTAAATCACTTCAGATACAGCTAACACACACGCGTACTGTACAACACCTTTTCTACAGTCAAGCAGAAAGTTCGTTTTGAGCGTGAGGTGGCTCGCCGCACCGCGACTGCTGTCTGTGTCTCCGGACGCTGCAGAGTTGAGTGAAGGACTGGCCGCACCGAGAGCAGATGTAGGGTTTCTCCTGGGTGTGAACGGTCCTGTGTCTCTTAAGGTGACTTGACGAAATGAAACTCTTCCCACAGATCGAGCACCGGTACCGCCTCTCGCCACTGTGGATTAGCAGGTGCACCCGGAGGTTGTTGGGCTGCGCGAATGACTTGCCGCAGTGTGGGCAGCTGAACGGCCGCTGTCCCGTGTGGACCCTCTGGTGCACCTCCAGGGACGCCTGGCTGTGGAAGATGCGGCCGCAGAAGTTACAGCCCATTGGCTCGTTCGTCGTCGTGGCTCCATGCGGCTGCCTCTGATTCGCTGGGGGTGCGGGAGGAGGAGGAGCTGTCATGTCAAAGGGGGCGAAGACGCCCATGTCGCTGCCGGGGAACTGTCTGGACTGGCTCTCTACGTCAGCCTGGGTTTGGTAGGAGCAAGATGGATGCCCGGCAGCCTCTGCGTTTGCGGCTGCTGCCTGGGCCAAGGAAAGCCCCAGATGCCCCAGGACCCTCTCCTGCATCAGAGCCAGATCCAAACCGGGGCTATTCAGTAGCTCTGTGCTGAGATCTGGTCCTGTTGGCTGCTGGGGTCTCTGGTTCACACCCTCTGTCCCCATCTCTGACTTGAGGTTAGCTTCGGATCCACTGGTCCTAGTGGGCTCAGTGGGGTCCTCTGTGGCTGCAGTGGGCGAGCTGTGAGTGTCAGCCATGTTATGTCTCTCGCTGTCATCGTCGTTGGGTTCTGGAACTACCATCAAGGATGAAAAAGGAGTAATCAACACAATGATCAGACATTCCTAATCATATACAATAGGTTGCCTTTAAACACAGCACAAGTCCTAAGAGTTGATGTCTTCAGTTAAGGGCTAAGAGTTGATGTCTTCAGCTAAGGGCTAAGAGTTGATGTGTTCAGTTAAGGGCTAAGAGTTGATGTCTTCAGTTAAGGGCTAAGAGTTGATGTCTTCAGCTAAGGGCTAAGAGTTGATGTCTTCAGTTAAGGGCTAAGAGTTGACAGGCCAGTTAAGGCCAGTAGTAGCCTGTGTGTTGGGTATTTCAACAGTGAGTGGATTGTAAATAAAAAAGTGTTCTAAGTAATCAATATCTGCACTGAAACTTACCAGTGGGTCTACTCTCTGAGCGGATGTTTTGTTCTACCTTCAGGTCCACGCCACAGCTGTCCACTCTTTCCTGCTTGATTAGGGACAATGCAGTTCTGTCTTCCTGTAAATAAAATAGAAAAATACAGATTACGTTTCAGCCTATTCCATGTCATTTACGTTCATTTTGACAGCAAAAACACACCTGAGGCATGTGGTGGTATTGTGAATGGTCCTCGATTGTAGCCAGGGGGCCTCGGGCCTGGTCATTACTCACTGGCATGGCAATTGAAGACACTGAAACTACGAAGCATTGTCATTATTAGGATCATTGTATGAAGATCTGGGCACATATCCACAAAGTGTCTCAGAGTAGGAGTGATGATCTAGCATCAGGTGCCCTGCCCATCAGGTGCCCTGCTCTTATTAAATTATGATTCAGGTTAAAAGGCTAAATTGATGCTAAATCAGCACTCCTATTCTGATATGCTTAGTGAAACAGGTCCTGGCTGACAGGAAAACATGTATAACCAGGGTAGGGGAGTAACGGATTACATGTCATTCGTAACTGCTTACAAACAAACAAACTAATCCGTTACCAGGAAAAATATTGTAATTAGATTACAGATACTTTTGAAAACTAGGATTACTCCTAGGATTACCTTTTAAATTCAGAAACGATGTTTGCGTGAATGTTTCTGTTTTCTCGATGATATTCAAATCAGCATTGAAAAAAGGCGCAAGTTAAGTTTGTTTCACCTGAGTGAGTCTGACCACAAGTCAGAGACCACTATGATGTCAGAGACCACTATGATGTCAGAGACCACTATGATGACACACCCAAGGTGTTTGATGGATTGCGGGAAAAGAGCAGGACTAGGCTTTTGTAGGCTACAGTCCAAGCTATGTCTTGGTGCCACTGCTGTCGGCATCCAAAGATTATCCAACTTGAATAAACACTTGGAGGTTAGGATGACAGCCAGTGGTGTTGTAGCCTCACGGACGATACGGATATCACCTCTTATTGATATCTACATCGCGCATTGATGTGAATCACACTGCTGGTATCTCATTTAGCCATTTGCACCTTTGCCCAGATTGTGGTTGATGGTTGTTCACAAATGTGCACAATTCATTCAAAAAGTATTCACACCCCTGACCTTTTCCACATTTTGTTGTGCTACATCCTGAATTTAAAATTATTCAATTGAGATTTTGTTCAATGGCCTACACATAATATCCCATAATGTCAAAGTGGAAATATGTTTCTAAATGTTTACAAATGAATAAAACATGAAAAGACACATATATATATATATATATAATATGTTTTATATATATATAAAGAATATATCCCTTTGACCATGGTGAAGTTATTAATTAATTACAATTACATGGTGTATGAATGAACCCAGTCACCACAAAGATACAGGTGTCCTTCCTAACTCCGTTTGCCGGAAAGGAAGGAAACCCCTCAGGGATTTCACCATGAAGCCAATGGTGACTTAAAAAAAAAACAGTTCAAGTTTAATGGCTGTGATAGGAGAAAACGGAGGAGGGATCAACAACTACTAGCCTAATTGACAGTGAAAAGAAG
>NW_022262902.1:112500-114615 GCF_002021735.2 Oncorhynchus kisutch | reverse complement strand
CTGAACAACAGCGGCTGCTTGTAAAATAATAGACCATCAGCCAGTAATATTTGCAGTCCAAACAGGCTGGCGCACTCTGACGTTGACTGGAGACCTTGTATTGGCTGTGGTGTGCTGCTGCCTGGTAACACTCTGTCTGTCCAACCCTAGCACAACTGTCAGTGCCCTGGGTTTAAGCCATAAGCACCTCTCTCTCTCTCTCTCCTCTCTCTCTCTCTCTCTCTCTTTCTCTCCCCCCCCCATCAGGATCAGTCTGTGTCGTCTTCTCTTTCTTTCTCCTTCTGTCCCCCCTCTCCCTCTCTCTTTCTCTGTATCTCTCTCGACTATCGGCACCAGTCTGCCTGTCTCTCTCTCTCTCTCTCTCTCTTTCTTTCTGTCCTCCCTTCTCTCTCTTTCTCTGTCTCTCTCTCCATCGGCACCAGTCTGTCTGTCTCTCTGTCTTTCTCTCTCTCTTTTCTGTCTCTCTCTCCCCTCTCTCTCTTCGCTTTCTCTCTCTCTCTCCTCTCTCTCTCTCGCTCTCTCTTCTTTTTTGCGCCCTCTCTCTCTATCTTTCGGAGACTGAGAAGCTGAGGTCTGCCCGCCCAAAGCTAGCCTATAAGATCCCATTCTGGTCAATAATATATGATTGATTGGGTTTTTAATTTCCCTCCCATTGCTGCACTCTACTGAGTCAGTTTGGGTCAGGTTCTCAGACGGCAGTATGGAACCCTGTGTTCCTGTGGTTGGCGAGGCTGCATGCCTCATGGCACAGACTCTGGTCTTGTCCGTCCATGGCATTGGTACCATTGGCACCGATCTTGCCCACACCCAGGGTTATGGGCCGCAGGCTTGACCACTCTCATCCTCTCTCTCCTCTCTGACCAATCATTACAAACTGCAACAGAACGGACCACACACACTCATAACCTCTCACTGAGCTGCTTGGCACCGGTATGGAGGCATGCACAGAGGCACACTAGCACAGAAACACACACACACACACAGAAACGCGCATGCACAAACGCACACACACACAAACAACTGTGTATGCACAACCCACGCACACACATGCACAAACCCACGCACACACATGTACACAACCACACACACATGATGTCAGGTCTTGCCCCAGACACCCGTATGGAGGCATGCTCAGGGCCACACTGGCACACACACACACACCCAGCCGCAGCAGAGGACATGAAGGGGCACTGTATTAGCAGTGACGGGAGGTGAAATGTGGAGACTGAAACGTGGTGAATGTAACCTGATTGTAATTTAGAGTTATCCTATGATAAGTGAGCTGTACGTGTCTGCAGGCAACAATACAGTCTGCACTGATCAAGAAAAGGTGTAAAAAATACTTGCCTCAGTTTCTCCCTCAGTTCTCCCTCAGTTCTCCCTCAGTTTCTCCCAGTTTCTCCCTCAGTTTCTCCCTCAGTTTCTCCCTCAGTTCTCCCTCAGTTCTCCCTCAGTTCTTCCTCCTTCTCCCTCAGTTCTCCCTCATTCTCCTCAGTCTCCCTCAGTTCTCCCTCAGTTCTCCCTCAGTTCTCCCTCAGTTCTCCTCTCCCTCAGTTCTCCCTCAGTTCTCCCTCAGTTCTCCCTCAGTTCTCTCTCAGTTCTCCCTCAGTTCTCCCTCAAGTTAGTTTGCACTGGATGCTTCCCTGTAATGTATGTTTTTAATTAGAAAGATGATGTGGCCTGGCTGGCCTGTCCGTAAAGCTGCTGACTCCAGCACATGACTACACCATCAGCATAGGTCTGAATCAGGCCTACTGCTCTTTGACAAAACCTCTCTCTGTCTTTCCTCACTGGCATCCTCTCACTATCTGGTCAATAACATCTGAAAACCCCTCATTAAAATATAGTTCAAACAGATGATCTTATAATGTTCCAGTATTCTACTGTATGAGGTTATTAGGCAACACTTAACACATACCCCAGACCCCATGGCCTACTGTACAGTAGTGAGTGTGGAAAGAGGGGAGAGGAAGGCTGTTTGTACAGCATGACAATGTCTACATTACAGGTCCCTGTGGGGAGCAGAGTGTGTATATAATGGCCCAGGTCATACAGTAGCTGACCACTTGGTGACAGATGGCAGCTGACAGGCAGCAGGGACATTTTTACATGTTA